>NW_021848711.1:1744416-1747359 GCF_003651465.1 Formica exsecta
GGAAAGAGAAAACACATTGCGCATAGTACACTTTGATCGTCTCGATAAAAACGACGGCCGCAAAGAGAAGTGGATCTTTCCCAGCGATAGAAAGCACAGAGACCGTGTGCTCTCTAAAAAAAATTTATAAGCATCAGATAAATTTTCATACCAGTACATAATTACTGTATATTATTAGATTTTCCTCTTTTCAGTAATTTAAAAAAGTTTTCCCTTTGAAACGTAATCAAAATAGAATAAAAAAATATCGTCTTTGACAATAAATTGATAAATGGACTTTCCTTTTCGGCGGATCGGATAAAGTTGCTCAAAAATAAGCGGCGAGGTGTGTGCGCAAAGAGTATATTTGCGCGAAGGTGATTCGGTTCCGGGCCAACATTATGAGAACGTCGGCTGCCAAAATACAGTTTGCAGTGACATTCGCTACAAAGTGCAATGGCAAATATAACGTCGATTTCCGCCGTTGCGAGCGAGCGAGCGAGCGAGCGCACCGAATGCACTTCGCGCACAACTTATCGGCGATCGGCCGAAATGCTACAAACTTATGGCAATCGGCCGAAATGCTAGAAACTTATGGTAATCGAATCCTGCCACCGCGCGACTAAATAGATCTGTGCCTTCCGCTTGAGCGAACGCGCGAGTTTCCGCTTCATCCGCGAGGCCGAAGAATCCCGCGAGAGCGATTATTAAATTAAATCGTTTAAATTCGCTTAAAATCAAATCACGTGCTTCATTATATCGCAGAGATTCTTCTCAAACTCGATGGAAATGTAAATTGGAGGAAATATATGCTATTTTTTTTTTCAAAAATGAGAAACATGTCAATCTCCCCATGCTTTTATCAATTTTTAATTTTAAAATATGTGCATTAAAAAGGAATCAAACATATATAAAATAATGTAAAACAATATAATTAAATATAAATGTATACAATTGAAACAAATAAATAATCAATTATGTAAATTTAGGTCAAAATCCGTTTAATAAATATTAAACAAGCGATATATCAATTTTTATACTTCTCTTAAAAAAAAAAAAAAAAAAAACGTTCTTGCGAAACACTCAACTCGTTGTGTTTGAAAAGTTTCAGCGCGTATAATTTACTTTGAGTAATATTGAACTATACTATTACAATTGCGTGAATTATCTCAATCTTATCTCATTGCCTTGTGATTTATTTAGCATCATCCCCGTTCTAGATTTTCTAGGTCTCGTTCATAATCATTTTCCACGCAAACTCAATCACTCATCTACGTGTCGTCACGTGCGTCTCCCTTAGGAAGGTGAAACGCCCATTTCTTAGGGTATCGCAGGTTAGATTGTCCCAAATGATTTCAACTTCGTGACCCAGAGTTCGAGCTATTTTTAAATCGTGCCTCCCACTCGGTTTTGTACGTGCACATAGGCGATCCCCCTTTGCCATTGGCATCCTGTTATTTCACCCGTTCATGACAAACACTGTGTCGCTTTTTATAGATATTTTTCTCAGAAGCAGCTTTAGATTCTTTTTTTTATTCATCCTTTCAGATCTTATTTGTTTACCAAAACGGATCATTTATATTAATTAATTACTAAGAAATTATTTTCAACTATTTTGTGTGTAGCTCTTTGTAAATTTATTTATATATAAAAACTGTGTGTGATATGTGTGTGTAATATTGTCAATAATTATAAATGAATAAATATAAGTAAATTATTATTTAATATTAATATAATTAAGAGGACCCTACATTTCTTTTTATTTATTATTTTATTTAAACTCACACGATTAATCACATAGCTGTGTGCTAAGTTATTTAAAATAATACATAACTATCTGTGAACGATACTAAACGTCTTTAAAACTGCACATGCGCTTATGTTATAAATAAGGTAAAACATTTCCATCTACAGTAAATGATTGATTGCTAAAGAATTAAGAAAACGATCTAGCAATTTTTCACAAACGGTGAAATAAATTTCCACTTTTCACGTTGCAAAAAAGAGCATGTCATCAAGTATTTAGTTATTTATGTATGCGAGATATATCAGCGTGACATATTATCGCCTGGGATAAACGTCATCGACAAACGGAGATCTTTGAATGAGTTTTCCGATAAAGAACGACGGGAGAAATATATACACGCATCTATGATGTGTATATGTATGTATGTATGCATGTATATATATATATATATATATATATATATATATATATATATATATACATACTATTCGTCATAATAGGAATAGTATATGTATAACGATCTTTATGCTACGAAGAGAAACGGTGTGTAGTTATTTATAATCCATTATTACTACACACCTTTTGCTTTGTTTATTTAAATAAAATGCAAATGTCACATCGTGTTCCACATTGTGCTTCGATTGACGAGAAAATAAAATTGAAGCGAAATTAACGGTTGCTTTTTATCATACTTTTCTATCACATAATTTTCTGTACATGGCGCTATTATTATTATTATTATTATTATTACAATGTTTTCCTTGATTTATATTTATTATTGGCATTTACTCGAAAGTCAAGAGGATTTTATAATATATAATAATTGTAAGGTAATTTCCATATTCTCTTAAAGCGTATAATTATCTAAGAGAGAGAGAGAGAGAGAGAGAGAGAGAGAGAGAGAGAGAGTGTGTGTGTGTTAATATAATTCTTGTGGAGAAAGAATATCAATATTTGCTTTTATATATTTTTTCTAGATAATTAATTTACAGTATTCACAAATAAAATATTGTAACTTAAAATTACTCTAAAATACAAAACTGAAACCAATTAAATATAAGATTAAATATCAAATGGCTAGAATAAATTGTATGTGCATTTATTCAAAATGCTACTGAGCATAATCGCGACATCAAAATGGCAAGGAGCGATAGTTATACGTAAGAGAGAGAAAGGAAATTAAAAAATGCATTATACTTGGAGCAAATAAAGAAGGG
>NW_021848711.1:1747480-1836152 GCF_003651465.1 Formica exsecta
GAAAGAGAGTGGTTCGACCATCTTGACGAACGCCCGAACATGAATTCTCGGGATAAAAATATTCTCTGGAGAATGCTGCTTCGACAAAACTTCCAAACACGATGCAGCGATGGGAGCAATTATATACCTATGCGCTATATCAAGCGATTCTCGGTCGCGATTGACGGCGTCTCGTTAAAGCGATTTCATCCGGAACGTATTATTCGTGTATGTAAAACGATCGATGCGGTCGCTGCCGCCTCCATGGAATTTTTTCGTCACAAGACAGAAGAATTTTACACCATGTAAACCGCATTTCTCTCTCTTATGATAGGTAGCTCCTTTTATCGTCGATTTATTTGTCATTATTAAATTGTTCCGTATATATGTACGCGAATCATTGAGACCTAGAAAATTCTTAAATTTAAATAAACTAATTAAAAATTATTTTCTAAGAACTTCAATGTGTGTGTGTGGGGGGGGGGGGATAATCTAGTTCGTAGCTCTTTTCCGCAATAAACCCCATATTTAACTATGAATATTTTATTACTCACAATTGACAGATCAAATTCCTTTTAGTAAAACTACAAATTCTAACAAAATATATAATTTTGATTCCGACAAAACTTTCTCAACATGTCATCTATAACTATAACATGATAAAATATATTAAAATAGCTCATTTTTGCAACTTTAATCGCAAATTTCTCAAAATTGCGACATAATGGATGCAATTTGGAATCCGAAATCATTCAACGTCAATAAAACTACAGTAAATAATAACTCTTTTTCTCGTATTTGAAGAAAAAAGGTTATTGTTTGTTGACTGCGCAATTATCTTCAAACAAATATTGCTAGCATTTATGAAATAAATAAACCATGTGAAAAGTGTGTATCTCAATCATATTTCCAATATATATAAATAAAATAACATTCACAAATAATAATAATATGATTATAATTTAGATATTTAAATATTTTAAAACTTTATTGATCTATTATCGATAAATAGTACTTACAAAAAATCTGTGCAACATATATAAACTATTAAAATTCTCAGTTTTTTGTTTCTATCATAACTGTAATCTCGAAAATTAACAGATAATCTCTAAATCAAAATTAACCAAAATTGTCGGTCAGATGTGCCGTAAATTTGATGGAATCAGTAAGCGTGATCGCAATCTCTGAAGAATCGCGGTGGATTTGTACCCTCGACCGTGTCACCAAATCGCGTGAAACATGCAAATCAAGTCTCCCTCCCGCTGCGCTTGAGGGAGAAGGGGGAAAGGGGAAGAAAAGGGGTGAAATGCGCTGGTGAGAATTCACGCGCCTCGACATCTGGGACGGTTTCGGTAACTCGAAATTGTTCGCGATTTCAGCAAATTCCGAAGTTTGCAGAAGCGACTCGATACGAAACGCTATACAGATATACGTCACACATACGCGTACGTAAGTCGCGGACGATAGGATTAGCGGACAATGTCGAGCTGCGGCCGTGATCTTTCAGATAAACGAAGCCGGTATCAAAGGAATAACGGGACGAAATCTCGGGATCAATCTTGGTTAAATGCCACGAACCCGAATGGGAAGGATCATGCTGTTTCTGAATACTTGCCTCGCATCGCACTCTGGATGTGAATTACGTATTAGATTTGATCACTACATATACATATAAATGATTTATGTTATGTTTATTAGTATGGAATACATATACAAAGAACGGAGCATATGTTAATTTTAATTTATCTGATATATTAAATTATTATGCGAGAGAAAAACTTATTTTCATCTTCCTAATTTATATTAATATAAGCATATAAATAGTTATCAATTGATAAGTAATTTTGTTGCGAAAAAAAGGAATAGGAAAAAATCAGAGAAGAAATTCAAAATCTTATCCATGTCACAAGTAGTCTTGATTCTTTTAAATATATGTCTCATTGCTATCTATAAATTTACGCAATCTAGAATCGCGCCCATTGCACTCTATTTCGTCATTCTGAATCACAGGATCCTCTCGATGCGCATCATCATTTTCGCAGAATCGCGAATATAATAATTTATAAATAACATCCCTCTCTATCCAGTCACCCTCGGAAAATATCTTAAATAATTTAAATTATACATTGGCATGTTTTCTCTCTTGTAAAATCGAGGAACTGTGTTGTGAGATGCGCTTGATGTTTATTCTCGAGAACATCGTCTCGTAGACAAAATGACTCGAACGATACGAGGTAAACCGTGAAATATTTTGCGCACAAAATGTATACGATTCGTTACCGAGTATATTTGCGGTCCAAGTTGCGATCGTATCGTGCAAAGAGGCCACCACAGCAGAGGCGATTAAAACACAAGTTTACAAGTGTCGCGACACCAGGCACGGGAACGCGAGAGAAACTCGCCCGCGTAGGTAGAGCTTTCTAGTATTTAGGCTCACTAAATATAGCACAACTCGGCTATAAATCCCAGGGCTCCCTAGTCTCTCTCGCAGCCGACGTTTCCTTCGGACGACTGACGGTCGTTTCGTATACCATTGTATCGACAGATAAAATATGGTGGATCTCTATATAAGTGCAAAAATCAATTGATTTTTTTTTTTTTTTTTTTTTTTTTTAATAAGTTAGGAAAGCCTATGGAATGAGAAAAGAATGAATTTAATAATAAAATGATAATAAAATTATGTATATATATGATGCAACTAAATATATTTTTGATTGTATGAATCTTTGTCAATTTTTAAATATTTATTGATTATTTATAATTAATAAAGGGGATTACAGGGAATTATTTTCAATATCTGTGTCATTTATTTATTAAAAGCATGATCTTTAAAATTTGAAAAACTTGAAGCACTTAAAATGATCATTAAACCCTCAAAAATATAGTTATCTGTTGCAGAATTATCTTACCGCTAGAGAATCGATTTCAAATAAAATGCCTTTTGCGGATTTGCAACGTAGATTTACGGAAAGAATCGTCCGATTGATCACGTCGAAAATCAGGTCTTAAAATCAGGTTTCGTAAACTCCGTCTGCACGGCAAGAAAATCAATCGAAAACTCGACATGCTCGTTAATCGCAAAGAATTTGTCCGCGTAACAGCAATCTCCATGAACAATTTATTGTACGCGATAGTAGAATTACGGAGTCGGGAAAGCATCGACCGTAATATACTGTAACACGAATGTTTCAACAGATTTCTATCGCGAATAATTGTCATGTTACCACGTACGATCTGCGTGTAATTTACATGCGGCTTTGGTCGCTTCCGGGACTTGGAAGGGGCGGAATAAATGTGCCATTAGAGTGCTCGATAATTTTTCACTGTTCCAGTAATTTCGCACAATTTATGATGACTCACATCTTATAACGACTAACATCTTCTTTCGCATCTTCGTTAATGTGAAATGAATATAAAGTTTATTTTTATAATGCTAAGAAAACGATTATTATCATTAATATAAAATATCTATAGTTAAAAAACTAAAAGAGAAGAATATAATTTAAAATATTTCCTATATCGTTTGAAAAATAAAAACTGGAAGTATTAGAATTTATTCTAGAAAGCTAAAAGAATAATTAATCTTATTATTCTATCAATAGCGTAACAAATTTTCGATCGCTTCGAATGTTTTTCACAAAATTGAGAGAAATAAACGAGCTGATTCTCGGGGGAAAAAAACCTGCAGTTGATAGGTAGCGCCGAGATCGTAGAAAAGCTGCCCCCAAATAATCGTCGTTGTGTTGAATTCTTTTCATTCAGTAGCCTTGTTATTTTTTTATTGCACCCATGGTGCAATCGAAAGGCTTCGCGCTATGCATTATCCCTCTTAAATTGAGGAGGAGGACAAGGCTGCACAACCCCCGCTGCATTATATACATTGCTTCTACTCGGTGGATTTGCACCATCAAAGGTATAATTGCGTCGTTTGAGACTGGAATATTCTCGAATTGCCTGGGATATCTCGTTTTTCGCATAAAAGGCGTAGGCGTGGGATCGCCAGCTTTACGTGCGCTATTCTCTTCTCTATATCAATATATATGTATGTATAATCTACTCTTTCTTCCAGCAGCGTCATATGCGTTTTGTCTAAATAATCGTGTTCGATGTCGAATAAACGTTGGAGACTATAAATTTATTTATTATTCGCGATACAAAAAATATGCTCGTTTAATTAGACAAGTTACAATACACGAAAAATGATCGTAACATTTATATATTAGCAGCTTCAAAGTAATATAGCATATCATGGAACAATTCACTCTTCTGACTGTGATTTACAAAAAATTTAAATATTAAAATTGCGTTCATATTACTTTCAAATATATCAACTGAAAATTGGATGTAACATTTTCGAAAATATGATATTTATCTACGCGTTTCGAGAACATTTTCGCGAGAGTGCACATCAATTCGCGTTCGTGAATGTATCGCGGCGTTAGTTCATGAATAATTACAATTTATAAAGTACTCACCGCGATGCACATTTGCCGTTAGGGCCGAAAGGGTTCTCACTCTCTCTCTCTCTCTCTCTCTCTCTTTCTCTTTCTCTCTCATGAACCTCGACCTTTCAACCGCAGGTCACGGAGGGAGCTTCGTAGCAGTCCAGTGCCGTAGCATGCCGGCGAGCTGCAGCGCGTGGTGGGGCGACTCTGAGACACCGCGTCGATCGGCGTCGATCGCCTCCATCTGCTTGGCCGAGCAGCAATCGCTGGTGCGTCGCCGCAGGAGAAGAAGAAGAAGACGTGATCGTCGTCGTAGCACGGGAAGCACGGAGCTCGACACCAGCGACCGATGAGCGCGGGGGGGGATGGGGGCTCGGCGTTGGGCCCACCTGCCCGGCTGCCTGGGGCCCAGCCGACTGCCGCGACCCCCTCCACCGCGACCCCCCCCATTGTCGGCCAGCAATCAATCGTCGGTGGTGTCGGTGGCGTGCCGGATGCCGCACAGTTGGCGAACGCGCATCATCAATCGCCACCGCCGCCCCCGCAGTCGCAGACGGGCCCCGCCGGGGCCACCGGCGCTGCCTCCAAGTCGGCCCAGAAGAGGCCCGTCAGACGGGGTGGCAAGCCGCCGCCCGACAGGCCCGTCCGGGCGCTCTTCTGCCTGGCCCTCACGAACCCTCTTAGGAAGATGTGCATCAGCGTCGTGGAATGGAAGTATCCTTTGCTCTTGCGAGATTAAAAAAATAACAGCTATGCGACGCGACGGAGAATTGAAGATCAAAGTTTGGCAAACCGATATTTACGCGCTCTGACTTTAATAACTGCGCGTTAATCCCTCTTCCTTAGGCTGACCCTAATTCGAGTTCGGATAATGTCGGGGTTAATATTGGCGATGATTTCCGACGATGGAAAGGATTAACGCGCGAACGATCACCCTTATATTTTCCTTAATTCGCACGATTTTATCAATGTCATTTCGCAGACCTTTCGAGTGGCTCATCCTTATGACGATATTTGCGAACTGTGTCGCTTTGGCCGTCTATACGCCGTATCCTTATGGCGATTCCAACTTGACCAATCAGTACTTGGTGAGTACTTGATATATTTTTTATTATCACTTTTACTTTCTAGAGTATTTATAGAAACTTTAGAGAGATTTTATTTTTGTAAAAAAGATTTTTATTAAATAAAATTATTAGTTTTTTTTTTTCGTCGAGGGACTTCCCTTAAATAAAAACAGAAATTGAATAATCTAGCGCGCGCGTGTGTGTGTATGTATTATTTTATAACGCGCATCTATATTTAAGTAAAAATAGGAACCTCGAAAGAGACTAAAAATAATCGCGAGCAAACGGCAATCATCCCGTTATGAAAGGCGTCACCGGGAATCCCTTTGTGCGATTTCACTGAATGCGAAATAAAGCAATTTTACCAATCGTGATATATATATATATATGTACATATATACACAATATGTATATATGTATGTGCCTAAATCGATAAGTGGCCTCATGCAACAATAAGAGAGTAGCGGTCCCGTTCAACGAACCACGCGAACCTCTATCGAGTTATCGATTTCGAAACAGCACTGACGGGGTTGGTGGTATGAAACTTATTCGAGCTGAACGTTCAATAATTGTTCAATCTTGCTCGAGATCGGCGTGCATGGCACCCTGGGCGCTATAATTGGAAGGCGCAGTTTCACATGTAGGCCGCTGTAGCGCGAGGATTAATCGAGGATACTCCTTTCTTCCCTTCCCCCCTCCCTCGGGTGTCGGAAATGACTTCAAAAGTCATTCATAGTTATCAATATCGAAAGCCGCTCGAGCTCATTCACAGATAAGACTTGCGACATTCGGCTCAGCATCGTTTCAGCTTCGCATCAAAACTTGCGAAATTACTTATGCACGATGAGAAACGGCTCGCGTGTTAGCAGCAACTCGAAATTAAGTTTTACGTCGTATTATGCACGTACTAAAGTAGGATCGGCGTGTCGTGTCTCACCAAAGGGTGCGACATCGTTTTGCGTCATTCAAAGGCATCCCTTGCGCGCTAATTGATATCGAGAGGAAACTTCATTGAGATTGGACTAACGGAAAATTCGCGGAAAACTATCCGTATAAACGTGAAGTGAACTATATAGGTCTGTTAAATTAATAAATATGCAGAAAGATAGCAAAAACGTCATAAATTAAGAGTAAATAATAAATGACACGTGTAAGCGAAATTTGTAAAAAATCCTAAATTAAATAATTAGTAGAGTAAATGCAAAAAGAGATGCAAGAGACACAAATCATGTAAAGTGACTTAGAAAACAGGCAGATTTCACTCTTTCGTTAAAATTATATATTAATTTATTTTTTGCATTTTCTTATTTTTTTTCTGTCTCTCTCTATGTCATTCTTTGAGCATTCCTCTCTGAAAACCAGGGAACGGAAAACAACGCCTCCGGGAGAGATTCGCGAATTTAGTCGCAAACTCCAAAAAGTCGCAACTTTTAAGATCGATCTCTCTAGATCTTCTTTAAAAACTTCCAACTTTTTCATTCGCCGCCCGATACTCAATCGAGATAAAACTCCGACAACTGTGATATCTTTTATCACCACAAGATTATGAAACTATATCAAAAATTTGCAATACACACGTCGCTCCATATATGTATGTGTGTGAAAACATTTTTATGAATATCCGTTAATTTTCAAAAATAAAATAACAGAAAAAGATTTATTTTTTTTTGGTCTTGAACATAAAAAATCATGCTCACAGAAAGAAAGTAGTACTTAATATTTAAATATGAAATTATTTTTTCTCATTAATATATACACATATATAATATATTTAAAAATATTTCAGTGGTAAAGATTTTGCGATCAAACATCGCGTTTATAAAGTAGTCTCACATACAAAATTCCATACAAGTGCTAACTAGTGCATGCAGCACTCAAAGCGCAAATATATGGCGTAAATCAAACAGTCTAATCTCTCATACAGCATGAAATATTCGTTAGACCCGAACACGATCTGGCATTTAATATCGCAGCGGCGGATCTATTATTCGGCAGGAACATTTGCGAAATATCTACGGTCCTGGCCTTACCACCTGCTCTTTCCGTATTTCGCCCACGCGGTAGCCAATGTGTTAATCCTCATGTGAGTAAGAAAACTGTGCGTGATACAAATGCATTTTCTAATGAGAGCCGATTTAATAATGGAACGCATATGAAGCGTATTTTAATGAGAAGATCAACAATTAGTTAAAACAATCTAATTTATTAGAACGGTCTTTAGAGAATAAAGTTGACAAGTATATGAGATGCAAAAAAATTTATCACGTGATTAATATATATTTCACTTTTATTTCACTCGAACATATTTGTTAAATCAACGAACTATAACGAATTTTTATAAAAGAACTCTTAAAATAATAAAGAATACTTTCCGATCTGAAAAAATAATAAAGTAATAATTTACAAAAGCAAATTCTTGAAAATCATGCTATAAATTTGTCTAAAGTGCCAGACGTTCGTATATCTTCCAAAAAGAAAAATAAATTCGTAATAAAAGAAATAATAAAGTATTAAAAAGGAGAGCGAGTGAACAGGGAAGAGAAAGAGAGAGAGAGAGAGAGAGAGAGAGAGAGAAAGATAGAGTGAGAAACAACGCGATCCGTCAAAACTTTGGGAACTTTCTACACAACTTTGCGCCCTCAAAGTCACGTAACGGCGCCCACGTGTCATGCATCGGCGAGCAATACGAACGATATAATGTGCGCTCGAGCTTATTTCAGCGAACCGATAATCGATCGATTTCGGAAATTAGACGCAATGGATGCCGCGCAGAGGGGGAGAGAGAGAGAGAGAGAGAGAGAGAGAGAGAGATAGCGAGAATTCGTGTCCTCTCTCTGTGATCGTGTATCCGCACCTTTCAACTTCCCCTTTAACGTCCACCATACCCCCTGTATATCTTCTCTCTTCGTACGGCAGCTTTTTTCCCCACCTCTAATGTGTAGCGAGCGAGCGTTCTCTCTTCGGCCTTATTTTTAACCCTCCGCTTCTTCCTTTTGTTTCGCCTGTTTTTCTCACCAAGGCCTATACCGTTCTTCTCCCCCCTTCCTCCCCTTTCCTGTAACCGCAACCATGCCATGCGTCGATTAATCCTTTTGCGCGATAGCTGGCGATGCTGTTGATACTGCTGCCTATGAATCACTCTAATGAGGGGGATGATCAACGTCGAAAAGTTAGTCTTAAATTCACATTTTCTAAGACACGTGTTTACTTTTGCATTTTTTGTACAATTAAAAGATACTATTAATTTCTTAAGAATTGTGGTCATTTTCTGTTTTATAAATGTATTCCGTGAAAATTACATCAGACTTTTTTGCTATGTCGCAATCGTGAGTTTATTAATTTTTATCATTCATGTATATATAATTTCAATTACCCGTCACTTGTAAAATATGATATGGTAAAAGTTTAAGAGTGTTATACAGTTTTGCGGCTTACATGGTAAGTAATTAATTCCGCGACTTGATAATGAGTTGATCAAAGTTTCGAAATTTGGAGAGACTGCCTTCCGCTAAAGTCTCTTTGCTCCTTTAAACTAACCGCGGCGGAGTAAAGTTAAAGAGATATTAAAACAAAAAAAGAAAAAGACAAGAAAATAGCAACAGGTTATTCGTTCTATAGAGAAAAAAAAGACGCGAGTGTTCACAAGTTCCATGTAAAAAATATCGGCGCGAGTTGACACCCTCTTCTGTATAAATGGCGATCACGTTCTCGTCGTAACTCGTCGTAATCCAACTGCAACGCGACGCTCGTGCTTTAAATGTTTAACGTCCGTGTGCGCGTTTGCGCAAAACATTGTCTTCTCGAGCTCGTTTTTAATTGCAATTCGCCGCAATTTGTTCCCGTTGCTTTCAATTACCCTCGCTTGACGAACGTGTCCCGCGGCCAAATTGCGGCAATGCATCTTATCGCTCGATACTTATCAATCGTAGCCTCTTTCCAATTATTTTATTGAGAATAAAATCCTGTTTGTAACTTTTGCTTTGGATGCTCTTTTAGAATCGACGCTAATAAGTATATCTTTTCCTATTTTTTACGACAATTTTTCTTACGTTATGTTGCAGGAAAAGATAGAGTACATTTTTCTTGTGATTTTTACGGCGGAGTGCGTGATGAAGATCATAGCTTATGGCTTTGTCGCTCATCCGGGAGCTTATCTCCGCAACGGTTGGAACTTGCTGGATTTCACGATAGTCGTAATTGGGTGAGTACATCAGTTTAATAAATCTCCACATTTATTTAATGTTTTGTCCACAGAAAAGTGAAGAATCGATTTTAATTCATGAAAAAAATTGAAAGAAATTTATTGCAATTTTTATTCTGATAGAATTAAATTCACGGATAAAATATTTTTATTTATTACATTTACAAACTCAATATATTGTAAATCGGATTTGCTCTAATTGAATTAAATTAATATTAGAATTAAATACGTTAGCGAATTTCTTATCCGATATATCTTCATTTACTAACACATTTTTAAAAGAAGCTAAGCGCTTCTCTAAGCTAAGGATATCTTTCTCCTTAAATATCCGTCTCTTTTTATTTGAATTTTCTAACGAAAAATCGGTTAAAGATCGAGCACTTACGACGTTTCAATGTTACACTCGGCGTTTGTTTTCTGATAAAGTCGTTTTCCTCCGAATTCGACGAGCGAGAGTCAATAAAGGTATATATAACATCTAACAACTTGTATCAATTGCAAGCTAATTGGATCAATGTCGATGTAATCGATAGTGCGTGGTGATCATATACACTTAGCCGTTGGATAGTTTGCATCTGTTAATGTTTTCCCACACACAATATCGATAACGTCCACCAAAATTCACGAATGGCAATGGCAAATCACATAACTCGATTACCTTGGAATATTCGCTTGGCGATCAATATTGAACATTAATATTAAAAATATAGGAATAAGTTATTTTCGCAACTCAATATATTAAAAAAATTCAAATATAATTATACATAATTATACATAATATAAAAAAAATATATAAGATAATTTTATACATATTATGGGGATGGAGAAAGAGAGGGGAGAAAAAATTATCGATTACTGTTTCATACAACAGTATCATAAAAAGCCCTTTCTAGCAAGCTTAAACATTTATAAGAGTTGGAGAGGCGAGTCTTATAAATACTAAAGCAATTTCTTACTATATACTGATTATGCAGGAAGCACCTGAACAAAGTTACTCTCTTCGAAGTTATCGGAGTATTTTCATGTTTTCGCGTATGCATTAAAAAGCCAGCGAACGTAAGTTAAAAAGGCGAAAAATTGTAAAACTTTACACTTCATTTTATAAAAAAGAGCGCGCGGGCATCTAAAGCTGCGAAGTTGATGAAATTGATTCGAGATTGATTCACAAACAAAAACCGATTCCTCGGTATATTTCGCGGAGCGTAATCGTTCCCGGAAGAAAGAAAGGAAGGAAGGAAGGAAATCGAAAAATCTTGGTCGCGATCGGCGCAACCGAACATCGTACTCGGATTATTACACGCACTAAGGCGGGTTAGAGAATTAATTTGTGATATAATCTGGGCGTGCTCGAGCGATCGGGCAACGTAATGTCGCGACTCATGCGTGTAAATCAAATCCGGCCCGGTATAACAACGTGCGCACGATCGGTGATTGAAAATTCATGAGCGCCGTTCAAGTCTCGATAATACTCCCAATAGGTCTGTCCCCCTCTTTACACGGTGGTCGAGCGCCGATCGAGTTTCCATCGTAATTAATATCTCGGCAAATTGCTTCTACACGCGGAGAATTTGTACTCGCGACTATTGACGCGTAAATTGGTGTTGAGATAATTTTCGGAAAATACGTACTTTCATCTCGAAAATCATAAAAGATGCGACATCGCGTATTTTCGATATTTCGTGAAAATATTCTGATTCCGTTCTCTTTCAGAAGTTCCGCGGATAGAAAAGTATTAAAAATCGCGATTATCCCGGTATCATAATCCATCCGCGCCAGAATTCCGATACATGACCCTTATATGCATCTATTACTACTACAATATATCACGTACGCGCTATATATACATGACGTAAATAATGGTACCCTATTTACGCGATCACATCGATTTTTACAGAGTAAAAAGATGAGAGAGAAGCCGCCAGACACACGCACGCATGTTATATAAAAATGAGAAATTGACAAGCAGAGCATATCGAAATCAAACCTTCCTCGCGCTGTTTCCTCCGGTTAATGATCCGCGATCGCCGTGACGCGAATTTATTTATTCCGCGTGAAGGATTGTTCGCGAAAATCTATCCCGGATTATGGCGTTTCGTATCGACAAGCGTAACTATGTACCTATTTTCGCTGGACCGAAAAATGGCAAGGCGAAGGAAGGGGATTTGGCGAGGGACTCTGAGGGAGAACTCCCAGCTTAGCCTCTTAACACACTTTACGCCGGGACAGCTATTTTAGATATGATTCAACCGCGAGACGCGGACACGAAACTAACGTCTAATTATTATTAGCGCGAGGGACGCGCGCGCGCGCGATTTGCATGCCGCACGGCAAACAGCTGATTCACGGGAATGCGTAAAATAGCGGGTGGACGTCGCCGGGCCCGGGCGATACAAAAAGATGCGTCGAGATGCGACGAGGAAGAGAGAAAAAACAAATTCACGCAAACTCATGTCCCAAGCTTCTTTTCGATAAAGTTACACAACTTTTTTTCTTCTAGTTTTTTTTTGCTTATCTCTGTGTAAAGTAAGAATTAATTTATATCAGATTATATTAATTGATACATTGTGGTTATATATATATATTCTTTATGTTCTATCATTTTCATATAAATATACAGCATCGTAAAGAATCGCCAGTGTTAATCTCTAAATAATCAATTAGAATAATTGTGCTTTCACTAATTAAAATTTATAATAATTATTTTTATGACATGCTAGATATTTCTTTACCCTATATTTATGTGTACTATTTGTATGAAAATTAATTATATTTTCGGAAAATACGTACTTTCATCTCGAAAATCATAAAAGATGCGACATCGCGTATTTTCGATATTTCGTGAAAATATTCTGATTCCGTTCTCTTTCAGAAGTTCCGCGGATAGAAAAGTATTAAAAATCGCGATTATCCCGGTATCATAATCCATCCGCGCCAGAATTCCGATACATGACCCTTATATGCATCTATTACTACTACAATATATCACGTACGCGCTATATATACATGACGTAAATAATGGTACCCTATTTACGCGATCACATCGATTTTTACAGAGTAAAAAGATGAGAGAGAAGCCGCCAGACACACGCACGCATGTTATATAAAAATGAGAAATTGACAAGCAGAGCATATCGAAATCAAACCTTCCTCGCGCTGTTTCCTCCGGTTAATGATCCGCGATCGCCGTGACGCGAATTTATTTATTCCGCGTGAAGGATTGTTCGCGAAAATCTATCCCGGATTATGGCGTTTCGTATCGACAAGCGTAACTATGTACCTATTTTCGCTAGACGCACGCTTCGCGTAGAACCAACGTGATGCGATGCTTCCTCTCCCGCCTGATAACTTTATCGCTCTCGGTTAACGACACGGCGAATCGATCCGTCTTAATGTCCCGCGGGAGAGAACATGCGCATCCACATCTTTCTCTCTTTCTCTTCTACCCTCCGAATCGACCGTTATGCAAGGGCCATTATTCAAATGACATGCAGCCTAATGTACGAGGAAAATGCAGTCGTCGGTAACATTCGAAATTGTCTCATCGGGCGAGATCATTTCCTTCCGGTTGGCGGATTTATTCGGTTCGCTTCGTTTGCGATAACGTCATAAACTTCGCGGTATGTTGAATATTTGCGGAAACGATAATTTAAAAACGTGACGTCAAGAAAAAAAAAAAAATTAATTGGTACCAGACATGTAATAATTTCGGGGAAGGGTATCTAAAAAAAAAAAAAAAGATCGCGATATCTCTCGTTTATTTAAGAGATATTTAAGGGAGGAGAGCTTCCTTCTCCTTCTTTTATGCCTCATAAATGCCGCCATACGGCGTTGATAATACTATTAGCCTTGGCACAGAAAGCTCTTTTCTTCAGGGACAAATTATCTTCTGGGAAAATGACTTTCATGCCTACGTTATAAAGTCTTAATTTTATCATCAAGTCGTTAATCCTTGCCTGCTGTATAGAAAATTTTTTTGCGTTTCTCTTTGTAGGATGATAAGCACGGTGCTGATGATTATTATGAAGGAGGGTTTCGACATCAAGGCCTTAAGGGCGTTTCGTGTTCTACGTCCTCTCAGGCTGGTTTCCGGTGTTCCAAGTAAGACTTTTCGCTCAAAATATCGATTTTGTCGCGAGTAACATCAAGAAAATAAGCTAATTAAATTCAATTTGGACACAATTTATAAAATGTTAAAATAATCATAGTTATTTCGCTGGAATATGTTATTTAATTGTTTAAAGATTTAATAATAATTAATGTATGAGAGAAACGCGCACGCATAATTGATAGAGATAAATTGATTCGTCATCTATGTAGGTCTTCAGGTGGTCCTAAACTCTATTTTGAGGGCGATGGTACCACTTTTGCACATTGCTTTATTAGTTCTCTTCGTCATCATCATTTACGCCATCATCGGCCTCGAGCTGTTCTCCGGAAAGATGCACAAAACATGCAGGCACAACATAACTGGTAAGTGCACGTTCCAGAATTGCTACGTGCCCTGATAAAAATTTAACGGATAACGTGCTTGGCAACTCTCACGATGGCGAGCGTATCGCGGATCGATGTTTGTGCGCGGACACTCTCAAATTTATTAAATTTTGGATCTCTCTCTGATTCAGATATTCGGTTAAGAAATTCAATTTAGATATTATCTTATATAATGTTATTTTATATAACTAATTTATTTGCCATATATAACTAAAAATTAACAATATTTCCGAAAATCTCTCTAAACTCTTTATTAAATCTAAACTAACAATAAATTTAAATAAATAAATATATAATATATAGAATTTATATAGTACACATAATATATATCTCAAGGACATTATTCTTTCATTTGAAAAAAATTGAGAAATTTGTCTGTATTCGTCCGTCATAAAGAATTAACGAGAAGTTAAAATGCGGAATGTTCCTTGGATCTGTTAGATTATTTAGGAATCGCGTAGATCTTGGTAAGGTTCATTCCCGTGGGATTCGACGAAAAAATCGGATACGTTGGGACCGAAAAATAACAAGACGAAGGAAGGGGATTTGGCGAGGGACTCTGAGGGAGAACTCCCAGCTTAGCCTCTTAACACACTTTACGCCGGGACAGCTATTTTAGATATGATTCAACCGCGAGACGCGGACACGAAACTAACGTCTAATTATTATTAGCGCGAGGGACGCGCGCGCGCGCGATTTGCATGCCGCACGGCAAACAGCTGATTCACGGGAATGCGTAAAATAGCGGGTGGACGTCGCCGGGCCCGGGCGATACAAAAAGATGCGTCGAGATGCGACGAGGAAGAGAGAAAAAACAAATTCACGCAAACTCATGTCCCAAGCTTCTTTTCGATAAAGTTACACAACTTTTTTTCTTCTAGTTTTTTTTTGCTTATCTCTGTGTAAAGTAAGAATTAATTTATATCAGATTATATTAATTGATACATTGTGGTTATATATATATATTCTTTATGTTCTATCATTTTCATATAAATATACAGCATCGTAAAGAATCGCCAGTGTTAATCTCTAAATAATCAATTAGAATAATTGTGCTTTCACTAATTAAAATTTATAATAATTATTTTTATGACATGCTAGATATTTCTTTACCCTATATTTATGTGTACTATTTGTATGAAAATTAATTATATTCATTATTTTAATTTGATAAGAGATCCAGATACGATTTGCCGTGTTAGATGAGTTGGCTCAAGTGTATTTAAAGTTTAACGAAGCAACGGGCTTAATGAAGCTCCTTTAATTGACCTATGTGCCGGAGAAGCACGAGACAGAAAGATCGATAAATCGCGTTAGCGAAGGAGAAAAAGTGTTAGTCTCGAGCCACTTTGCATAAATATACGTATAGAGAGTAGTAATATACAGTAATGTGCAAACATTTTAACGGTGTATTACGACAAACATTAAACTCGTTGCTCTCGGAATCAATTAGAAGTTTTTAAGGCCGTGCGCTTATACACGGAGGCCAATCTTATTACGGCTCCGCAGCCGCCGTTTATCCCGCCTGGATTAAAAATTCGTTTCCCCTTTGTATCGCAGATGAGATAATGGACGATCCGCATCCTTGCGGCGACATGGGCTACCAGTGCTCTGCCTACGGATCCGATTACTATTGCAGCAAACAATTCTGGGAGGGTCCCAACTACGGTATCACGAATTTCGACAATTTTGGATTGGCTATGCTCACCGTCTTCCAATGTGTCACTCTTGAAGGATGGACGGATGTGCTTTATCATGTAAAATCTCCCATACGCGATATCTCTTGTCAAACGAAATTTTCACGGAGAAAACGTAGACTCACGTTATACTTGAACAGGATATCTACTCGAATTTCGTAAAAAAATTTTTTAAGAATGATTCTGATCTAATTCTCCAAATATTTTTGTTCAAAATTTCAGGTAAAATTAGAGAATGTTTAGACGCGAGTTTTTTTATTGTGTGCGTTTTTTTTTATGATTCCTACTCATACAATCAAGAGGGAGAAATAAAGAATCTAGCAGTGAGTCTATTAATTTTACGTGTAAATCAAAATTAATCAATCATCGAGAACCAGTTTCCCAAGATCAGTTTTTCATATTTATCATCATTCTATAATTGCGTTTTATTTAGATCGAGGATGCGATGGGGAGCTCATGGCAGTGGATATATTTCATCTCGATGGTCATCCTCGGAGCTTTCTTCGTGATGAATCTGATTCTCGGTGTGTTGTCCGGGTAAGTGTCGGAAAAAATTTTACTGCGCAAGATATCTTTATCGCGATAAATAAGAGAATTTTAAAAAGAAAATACGCGGTTCTTACTTAATTCATTATATCTTATAAAATATTGAGAATGATAATTTTCAATATTATATGTATTTCATCTAAACGTAAATATGCAGATGTAACGATACCAGTCTCGATCCTTTCGAAAGATATAACCCATTGGCTTGCGATATCTATCCTCGTGGAGTTTTACAATTCTCCATGAGGGGACGAGATAAAAATATCTTTTTCTTAGGTTCATACACATGTACACACGCACACACTTCGTTGCGTATCGATAAAGGATGCGCGGCTAATCGAGGCGTGAAAACGATATCGATGATAAGCGCGATTTAACTTCCTTCCCTTTTTACGTTTTATCCATCGCTTAACGCACAACACGCGCAAAAACACTGTCATTATCGGAAAGACCGCAACACACATGTTCGAAATACGTTTCATGTAGACTACTCGAAAATTATCCAGTCAAAATGTCAATGGGATGTTTTAAGTGTGCTTGCTTTCTCGGAGAAGTGATAAAGAAATCGGAAAAACGTAATTAAAATCTTCCTTGATTCGATTTGTGTGAATAGAATCTTATAGGCTAAAATTCATGTCGCCGAACGAAAACTTTTAATCGGAATGCGCTTTCATCAAGAGAAGCGTTACTCCTCGAATAATTAGATCCTTAGATTGCCGCTTCCTCATTTTTTTCATAAAAAGGGAAGATTGTAAGCGAGGAGGAAAGTCTTTTCACGATTTCTCGATATACGCGTGGATGCATTTGTAAAGTCATACTCGTTTGTCGAGCGAGAGATCGAACAAGCACGGGCAAATAAAGAGAGAACCTTCCCCTCTCCTTTCCCATCCTTTTTCACGCTCGGCTCGAGTTCCGTTTCATCGTCTTTGAATATTTCAATTACGCGCCTGGCGCATATCTCTAATCATAACGTGACGCAATTGTACGTGCACTCTGTCCCGTTTTTGGTGCAGTGAATTCTCCAAGGAGAGAGAGAAGGCAAAGGCGCGTGGCGATTTTCACAAGCTCAGGGAGAAACAGCAGATAGAGGACGATCTCAGGGGTTATCTCGACTGGATAACGCAGGCCGAGGATATCGAGCCGGAGACTGATGAACCGAAGCAAGACGGAAAAAGTATGTATACAATAAATATATACAATATAAATATTATATATATTTTTAAATAATATCGGGAACAACTATATATTTATGTAAAATAATTTTTAAACAAAAAGAAATTTATATTAAGTAATTTTCCGATATTCCCATAATATCGCATCAGTATTTATGCAACTGAATTTACACAATATTTATGTAAATGCGAGTGTATAGATGCATGTGAATAATCTGAATTTGGGAAGTTGTTCATTAAACTAAATTCTGCGAGATGAAATAACTTATTCCCCCTAGTTATGATATGCTAATTAATTGACGGAGTTTGATATTACATAGCCAAGCTACAAAACGAAATAGAGAGCACGGATCAATTAGAGGGCGATGAAGAAGGAATTCAACAAGAATCCGCCTGGAAAAAGAAAAAACGAGACCTAGAGAGGTAATCGAGTTTTGCGGAAAAATCGCTCTTCAAAATTTCTATCCTTTTAAGAAATTACATTGTAAGAAATAGTATATAAAAGTCGCGCAATAGAGAGCCATCGTCGCAAATATTTAGGGATCCTACATTGTGTTTGTGTTAGAATTGAGAAAATTCCATCTCTGAAATATCGTCGCGGAATTCTTACGCGTATGTATACATGAAACGTCTCAATGGAGATCAAAGCATCATTTATCCGAACAAATTCAAACAAGTTTGCTAAGCGCTCGTATAAACGCGAGCGAGTGGGCGAGAGCGCAAACTTTAGACTTACATTCGCGTATTGTGATGCGAATTTGCAGAGTGAACAGGCGGATGCGAAGAGCTTGCCGAAAGGCAGTGAAGTCCCAGGTCTTCTATTGGCTCATCATAGTTCTAGTTTTCTTGAATACCGGCGTTCTTGCCACAGAACATTACAATCAGCCACACTGGTTGGACGATTTTCAAGGTAAATATCACCTCTTGCTGCTTACTTAGCGGAAATAAAGTCGACTTAGCGTGTATTTGCCTTTAATTATAAACCGCTCCGGCGCCTGTAGTAATGCATTTCGTAACACGAGCTTCTTTCGTCTGCCATCAGAATACACGAACATGTTCTTCATCGTGCTCTTCTCCATGGAGATGATGTTGAAGATGTATAGTTTAGGTTTTCAGGTGAGTAATCTCATCATATATTTTCCGAAGATTCTTTTTTTTTTGTATAGAAAATATGGTAATATTAATAAATATTAATGTTATACATTATTCAATTAATTTTAATTCTTATTGTTTACTTATCAATATGTGTGACATATATTTATTAACAGAGATAAATCCGAGCATCTCTCTGTCTCTCTTTTTTTCGTGAAACAAAAAGACGTATATAAGTATCTTTTCTTAGAAAATATCTTGAACGTTCTTAATTTTCGGCTACTATAATTTTTTTCGCAGGGTTATTTCGTCTCGTTGTTTAATCGTTTCGATTGCTTCGTCGTGATCGGCTCGATCACCGAAATGATACTTACACGTACACATGTCATGCCGCCTCTTGGCATTTCCGTGCTTCGTTGCGTCCGATTGCTCAGGGTATTCAAAGTAACAAAGTGAGTACTTCTTTCTTCGAGATATAATTTATATTCAATGTAATTCTTGTAAAATTAAGCCACAACGATATTTAACATCACGATGTAATACGATGTAATAAGAATATTCCGGAAGATGCGAAACTTTGACATTCGAGATATAAGATGCGTTATTTTTTTCTCTTTGCAGATATTGGAGATCACTATCGAATTTAGTCGCCTCTCTACTGAACTCGATACAATCAATCGCCTCGCTGCTGCTCCTGCTTTTTCTTTTCATCGTCATCTTTGCTCTTCTGGGCATGCAGGTAGATTTAACGCGAAGACGTAGCGACGCGAAAACACACACACGGTTGACTTATTCCTTCAATGTTTATTCTTCGAATAGGTCTTCGGTGGAAAATTCAATTTCAACGATAATGAGGAAAAGACGCGTCACAATTTTGATAGCTTTTGGCAGAGTTTACTCACCGTGTTTCAGGTATTCGACCATTCTGTAAAGAAAGAAGCGCGGAATATTTTTTAAAAATTGCGTTGAATCGCTTTGTTCATCGCAAAGATATAACCGATTTCGCTCCCTATTTTCGGACTGCTATATTTTTCTCCTCTATTTTCTTACGCTTCTAAAAATAACATGGGATACATTTGATTTCTGCATTTCCCAGATATTAACCGGCGAGGATTGGAACGTTGTGATGTACGTCGGTATTGAAGCTTATGGCGGCGTCGCAAGTTTCGGCGTGCTCGCCTGCGTTTATTTCATTATCCTCTTCATATGCGGCAACTGTATCCTTTATCGAAAAGAGACGAATTCACGACGAGTAATCGTCACTTATCCTTCTCGCGTATTTTAAATCGAAAGTCGCGCTCGCTCAATGTAATATCGATTCGGCCTGATTTAATAAATTTTAATCGATCCTTGACAAAGATAGCAATGCAGACATTCTCCTGAACGTCTTCTTGGCTATCGCCGTCGACAATCTCGCTGATGCCGAGTCTCTAACTGCCATCGAAAAGGAGGCTGAGGAGGAGGTAAGTTTCGTTTCAATATAGTACATATGTAATACATAATGTATTAGATTGTCGATTTGCAGACGTGATGAAAATCCAATATAGATCCCATAATGTTTCGTTACATTCATTTAAGTGTCAAAATTTCATATTGAGAAAATTATCTCTCTCTTATCTTGTCAAAATTAAAGACTTTCATTAATAAAAATCGTATCCTTAAAAGAGTGATAATTTTTGCAATTATTATATATATATATGCTAAAATGTTCTTTATACAGTAGTTTGTGTCCATTGAAAGTCACGCTTTTTAATCCCTCCAGAAAATTAATGAATAATATTGAAATATATAATCACATACACACACATACACACATGTGCTATTCCTCGATGTAAAAAAAATATCGGAGCAATAAATCCGCGCGTATACGTCGTTGTTTTCCTGAAAGATTTCAAGATTATTATATAACTCTTCCAAACGAGCTGTTTCTTCCGGATTTCCATAAATGATCAGGCTAATTTGGCCGCCCTATCTCTTAAGAGAAGCGATGTCTTTTACGTCGCGCGAAGCATTTGCGGGAAATGAATATCGTGAGGCACATTATGCGAGTTCGCTCGAATGAGTCTAAAGGCATGACGACGACAGAACGACGCCTATCCTGGTAAATGAGCGTCGCGTTTAACGTTTGTACGGGACGATAAAAAGAACGTCGCCTCAATTTTCTTTTACTGTGCGTTGTATCGACGATGGCACGCGTGAAACTATCAGACTTATCAGGATTCTATCCCATAAAATTGATCGACCCGATAATATTAATTCATCCGATAAATTAATATCATTCTTTTCGTGTAAAAAAACGCCCTAATACTGTCTAGAATTAAATACAATGTCTTCTAGAATCCCGTTAATCTTTAATGATAGATTATTTCATCAATCACTCGTGTCGATTATATCCTAAAATAGAATTTTAATTACAATTTACACAAAGTTATAATATTCCCTGAAAAGTTTCTAAGAAAAAAATTGACTTTTTAAATACATCAAAGAATGTCGCGTTAGAATTATAGTAAAAATTTTGCAGTAATTTTTGTAACAGTAAATATAAAAAATATTGATTTAAATAAATGGATATAAAAATTATGATGAGTATTATACCGAGATATCTGAAGAAATGGCTATATATAACATGCGACTTTTTTTTATGAAGTGTATAGCTGTTGCAATTTACGCGACGCAAGCAATGCAATTTTACTATGTAAGGTAATTTAAAACCGTGCCGGCATAAAGTTCGAAAGCTGATTAATCATACTTCCAAGTGGAACAACATTGATGAAAAACTGTCGAATGCGCCGCGGAAATTCTACGCCGCTGTAAAGCGTACGTTTTTTTAACGTACAACGTACAATTCTCGTTGCATTAAGAATTACAATAAAGAATTTGTTATACATTTCGTTGCTTTATCCAATATGCAATTTCTGTATTCAATATTTTTAACAAATTTCCACACATATTGAATATATATTATATTTATATTTTTAATATTATTTTTTCTCGCACATTCCTTCACAGATATATAAATTTAATATATGTATAAATTTTTATATACACATTTTCATACTTTTTAATAATAAAAACATAAAAGTTATATGATGACGAATCAAATATGCGTACCATTCCTATTGTTATTTATCAATAGCAATCTAACAAGTAGTAAAGAAAGTATATGGCTTTCTTTTATAATGCAAGCTGCACCTCACTACACTTTTAAGTCGTGAGATCGCGGTAATAAAAGAATTTACTGCTCTCTATCGACTTAAATTTTTTATTATGGATTTTCATATCACGTTCGTCTTATGATTTATACGGGGATGGAGAAAAAGAATTCTCACGTTTCTATGCAAACAAATGGACATGTTTTTATTTTATAGATATGTAGGAATATTAATGAGATATGATTAATTTGTAAATTCAGCAAATGATGCTACGATAACAGCTTCAGATTCAGCACACAAAAGTACTAATCCAATTCTTTATTCAAATTTTTCATATGCTTCACAGATTATTTTTATTGACCGACGTTAATAAATTGTATATTGTGAAAAATGTGCTCCTGCAATACGTTTTATAAAAAGGATACTGTAATGAATACACAAGTAAAACAATAATTGAAATTAAACTAAATTTTATCGGCTAAATCAAACATAGTATGACTTTTGCCCATCTTTTACTACTAGATGATGTCTAATATTACAAATTCATAAATTATTTGTAATTTACAAAATTAATTGTAATTTACAAGTTGTGTAATAAGACATTTTTAATTAAAATTTTAATTTTAATTTTAATTTGATAAACGCGTTTCGAAAACGCGTTGTTGTATTTTATCGGAATACTTTTTGCACGAGATCATTGTTAGTTATTGCTTTCGTCTGAATCACTTGACAGATAATCTCCCCTTTCTACCTTTTAGGCGGAGAAAAATAAATCTCGCAGCGGTTCACCGACAAGGGACGAAGTCAGCGGCGAGGCCGGCGATGACGGTGGCGAGGGGACCGGTGGGGAGGACGAGGGCGCTGGCTCAGATCTCGAACAAGATCCTAACGAGACAATGGAGGACTACGAAGCCGCACTCGATACAGAAACGTAAGCCCTTTTATCGCGTAACGCGGCGTAAGTTGTAATAACAGCAGCGTGTGTTATTACGTCGACGAGAGATTAAAGAGTGCGGTTATTAGCGCACACCCCTCTCTCCTTATGCAATGCTATTATGATCGGTAATGCATGGGAGGATTCGTAAGAATCGATAATCGTAATTCAAAGATTAACAACGCTCGGCATTTCGTTATTAACTATGCCCTTTCGTGAGTAATTTTTAAATTCTCAAACTGCTAATTTATTTTAAAAATTTAGTGAATTTTTTTTTAATAATGAGATTTTAATTTTCGAGATATTAATGTCTTGTCACTATAAATCAAATCATTTTTATAAAGATATAATTGAAGATTTCTATCTGTTTCAAGATAAGATATTAATATCTCGATAATTATTCATCATTAAATTTTGGTAAATATATATATATATATATGTGTGTGTGTCACTACATTTTTAAATAAATTTTTTAATAGATAAATATATATAAATATATATTTCTCTATATATGTTTTATAGATGCCAAATAAAATTTAAAGAATGTCACAAATTCGAGAAGATATCATTTTCAAGAAAGCCAACTTGTTTAGAACGTTAATCTATGTTGATTAATTATCGCTGATTATAGATCAGAGAAAAGCGAGGATATGAATACGCACAAAGTGCGACTCAATGTTGAGTCTGATGAAGAAGTGGAAGAAGAAGAGGAAGGTGAACAAGAGGAAATGCAAGGTGCTTTCATTATCTGAATTTTCCTACGTTTGTTTCAGGAATTAATAATAAAATATGATAAGATATTTTTCGCGATTAATGTAATGATTTTAAGATATAAATGTTTCTATTATAGAAATGCTAAACTGAATGAAATAAAATATTTGTAAAGTTATAAAAAAAAAGATTAAATTCTCTTTCAGATGACGGACAAGAAGTATCGGCCAGGCCGCGAAGAATGTCCGAGTACAGCGTGGCCACCAAAAAGGAACCGATACCAGCTGGTTCGGCATTCTTCATTTTTTCAAACACCAATAGGTATAAAAAAGCTTCTTGAAGATTTTTATTTTCTAATAATAAAAATAAAAGTGAAAGCTAATTCGAAATCGAATTTTCTCAATTTTTTCCGAATGTCTCTCTTTCAAGCAACTTATCTCGATCGTGTCTCTTTTTGATCGTTTCGCAGGTTTCGCATCTTCTGCCATTGGTTCTGCAATCACAGTTACTTCAGCAATGTGATACTAATCTGCATTATGATTTCCTCCGCCATGTTAGCCGCCGAGGATCCGCTGAATGCTTCGTCGGACAGGAATCAGGTATTTTAATCGCATCGAAAGATAAATCGAGAGATGTTTGATTCTTTTTTTTTTTTTTTTTTTAGCAACCCCATTCTCTGAATCTTTAAACGCGGAATTATCGAGAAATATCAACATAAAAATGATCTATGAAATAAGTGTGGCGTATATACGTCTGGTATGTTGCAGATATTGAATTACTTTGACTACTTTTTCACTACTGTCTTCACGATTGAAATCTGTCTCAAAATGGTCTCATACGGCTTCATCATCCACGAGGGCGCGTTTTGCCGGTCGGCTTTTAATCTGCTCGATCTCCTCGTCGTTTGCGCTTCTCTAGTTTCCATGTCTGTCAGGTATATATCTATGTATTTTCTTCGCTACAATTTATCTTCTCTTTATTAGATATTAATATTTCTAACCCAGTTTTGCAAGTAAAAAGTAAAAAAATATAAAAAAGCTATTTTTTAACTATCTATACAGCTATGATTATAATTGTCTGTTGAATTTTTCATTAAGACACTATATATAATTTTATATCTATTTATAATTATAATTGTGCAATTTTTCATATCATAGTATCATATGAAAGTTATATGAATTGTGAATGAAGATCAGAATTTCGTCGAAAAAAGTTTGATTATTTGAAAGATAAAGCACGCTTTTTAGATAATTCATTAAATTTAAGTAAGCATTTAATTGAAGGTTTAGTATAATTTCTTTCGTCGCGTTTATTTTATATTAATACAACTATTTATCGTATATATTTTTATGTATATATTTGCAGCACTGGCGCATTCTCCTTCATCAAGGTGCTCCGAGTGCTTCGTGTCTTGAGGCCGCTGCGTGCCATCAATCGCGCCAAGGGATTAAAGGTATCTCTTTCATTTGTCTCACCTATCCGCAAGTCCGCTAAAACCGGCCCGATTCACACAGCATACGCGTCCTTACAGTAGAACGTAATAGTAACGCCAGAGGCATAATATACCGTAATGTCCACAGCCAGCTAAATTAAAGAGTACGCTCCCGTTAGTCCGACCGTGATTGCCATGCGAAGTCGCGATTATTCAATACAAATGGTGGAAGAGCGCCGAGCTAACTTTGAAAAAAGCGCGCAAACGAGCTATTTCCGTTCCCACATACCGAGGATTCGTATCACGCGACAATTTATTTTTATTTATTTTTATATACAAGATACGAATATTATTTATCATCAATTTCTTTTTTCTAACCGATCAACAAAAGTCTCCGTAGCAATTTCTCCGCAAAGAAATATTAAAAAGCCGTTCTTTCACTTAGAAAAACACTTCTTTTATTTAGAAATTGAGAAATAATCTCGAATTCTTAATTAAAGAAACATAATTAGAGAGGTACGGTTTTTGATTCGCTCTCTACGACGACAATGCTTTCCGCGACTTCCTCGAGACAGCTACTCAAACTCGTCGCCGAGAAAATACGCGCTAAAATAAGATTGCTAAAAGCGTTTAACGCGATAATTTCCATCTCTCCATCTCACCGAAGGGCGAATATATATATTATGAATTAATGTTGTGAACCCAGCACGTAGTACAGTGCGTCATCGTAGCGGTAAAGACTATCGGAAACATAGTCCTCGTCACCAGCCTCCTGCAGTTCGTGTTCGCCGTCATTGGCGTACAGCTCTTCAAGGTAGGATATCGGGCCCCGATACACCGACACGGCCTCGAAAAAGCTCTTCTCCGAACCTCTTGTAGTATACATTAGAGTGGCATAATGTTTTATCAATTGATACTCTCCCCCCGCCCTTCCCCTAGCCCTCGCCCCCTACTCTGTCTTTAAAAAAAAAATCTCAGCCCTAAATTCCCATCCTTTCCTTTCTCTCTCTCTTTCTTTCTCAAGACCAGATTTCCACATTTATTCATCCGTTTGCCCACACATTTTTTAATGCAATCTCAGCCAGAAAAATGCCAGAATAATTCACCATCACCATATATTTACACCACTACTATTACAACTATACCTAGCTACGCCTTTACTCGATATCTCGGCAGCTTCTTCGACGATTATTTCCGCTCTGTTGTGAAATACGCAGTTGGGTTCGTAATCGATTAACGGCTGTTTCCGCGAGCATTATTATCTATTTAAGTTGGAGTGATCTTGACGAAAAAGCACAACTAAATCTCTCTGTTTTTCGAGAGAACGTATGCATTCAAAACCTTTTCGCTTTTACAATTAAATCAAATATTTATTATGCGTTTTTCCTGCACACTGAATTTTTATCACGCGCACGTGACTTTGACGATTTTTATCACCGTTTTGCACACCTTCATACACGTTTGTGTGGATATACGACCCGGATAAGTTTCATCAATGATCGTCGCTGAAAGCTTTCATAGAATATCCCAGCTCGCGACAATATCGATACGGATCGATGATTCGCGCGCGATTCCGCGCCAACCTACGGAATTAACGAATCCATGGTCCAATTAAAGAGAACGTCCCGATTCCGACATATATCGATATGCGCGCGCGAAAGCGACACGTGGGAAAATAATCGTCGGAGTGGCGCGAGCACGAGGCGAATGTTGTTTTCTCTGACAGATGCACCTCTGGGTACCCTCCACCCCCCCCCCCTGTGAAATAAGCTGTTTTTTGGCGTGTAACTTACTCATTAATTGGGTTTCTTGTCTCGATACTCTCCCCGAAATCTCTCGAGACCACGATTCCGTTTTTTTTTTTGTGTTTCCCTCTGTATAAAATTGTATGTCAGCACTTCGTTTATTATCAAAGGCCAACTTGATTGTTCGCCTTTATTGTCCCGTTTTTTTATATTGATGTAGCTCATTCAATAATAAACCGATGTTGGATCGTCCGATAGTCGCGTCATTCATATATGTATAACTTGACGATCCTTTTACTTCTATATATTTTTTTTAAAATGATGTATTTATAAATGTCCAAAAATACCGCAGTAAAATTACATATTAGAAAATTTTTTAAATAACGAGAAGAGAAGAGAAAGAATAGGTTTTTTTTATCAATTGAGAAAAGATTTATTATGATGGAATACAGAGATAATTCTTCATAATATAGATTATATACCGTGTAATTTTATATATTTATTTCTATATATTATTTTGCTACGTCAAAACTGGGCCAAGTACTTACTTAAAACTTGAAAAAAAAAAAACACGCGAGAGAGAGCTTTATGTGAAATTTATTTGAAAGGCTCTCTCGGCTCAATCAAATTATCTACACGCTATAAAGCTATTTATGTTTCAATACACTTAATAATATATAGTATGTCTTCGATTTAGTATAAAAGCAGTTTTTTAGTAACAGTTTTCGATGATTTAATTATGAGAAATGTGATTTACTATTTTTTTTGGATGTATAGCATGATTATAATCCAAATCGCGATAGAGATATATCAACAGATATATATGCATGTCGTTTTGAATATTAAATAAAATTCCCAGAAAAATGCAAAAATCTCATATCACTGTGTTATCATTCGTTGATAGCATTAAAGCAAGAAAAACGCTGTTGTGATTTCACGTTCGTAAAAAAATGAAAAAAAAAAAAAAAAAACGAACACCGTTCTCGTTAGACTATAAAAACAAAAACAGTTACAGAAATATTATATCGCATAGTGATTTTTTACATACGTATGTATGTACGATTTTGTTCAGAATTATTACGAAGAGACAGAACAATTTTGTCACATACACATATACCTACATACATACACACACACACACACACATACACATATTAATATATGATACGATTTTCCGCCGCGAAAGTTTCTTTCATGCGAGTGCGATTCTCTGTCGTTTCAATATCGACATGTTTCGATATATCCTATTTTTTCAGAATCATATTGAATTATAATTGTTTATTAGAAATCATTTTTTTTTAAATAATGAAAATAATTGGAGCAACACAACAATACAATCTATAATATGGGCTATGATTTTGAAAAGAAAAATAATCTGTAAAAAGAAGATAAGATCGAGTGAAATAATTAAAATCTTTGGGTAGAATGGATAATACAATGTCTTGTATAATGATAAAAAAATGTGTAGTGATCGTAATCTATCAATATTTTTCGAATTGCAAATCCGATCGGATAACTATTCGCACGTTTATTGTGATAGTTTTGGAATAACTATATTATTTTCTCTTATAAAAAATCACACAGCATTATCTTATTTATTCAATAGTCTCGATTACTCCATTTGATCTTATTGTAGTAGATCGTGTCGATGTAATATAGTATTATATGAACGTATACATATAGTGGATGAGCGATTAAGGGGAGATGAGACGGCAGCTCAAAAGCAGATCGGGGATAGTAGAGTGTAAACAAAAAAAAAGGGGGGGCTTTACGCAAGGCCTAACATGCCTTTGCTCTTTCAGCTTTCGTTTTTTGCTCCCATTAGCTAGACACACCTATGATATACCCTTTTATATATATATATATACATATATATTTCTCTCTCTTCTTCTTTTCACCATCACGAGACTTTTTGCTGCTCGAGATTTGATAAATTATATCGTTGTACAACGACACGAAATCAATCACGCATTAACACGCACAAATCCACTTACATTCACATATATACGTATATTTATAGTGCGTAAAAAAATGTTCAAGCTTTAGGGTCTTTGTGGATTGCCGTTTAAGACATTCGTCGTTTCAGTTTGAATCTCATCCACGTCGTCAAATCGATGTCTTTTGATGATTTTCTTAAACTCTGAAAAAGAGAGAAAAATCGTGCGTGAGCTGATGGTCACGTCCCGTGCAGTTTTTTCCTTTTTTCAAAGTTCAAGAAAGCCTTCAAAGGATTTGATGACGTGGATGAGATTTAAATCGAAACGACGAATGTTTTATAAACAGCATAAAGAAAAACTTCCCTTTGCTTTTTAAGAAATGAGAACGCGTCGCTGAAAAAGATATTTATTGATGTTCAAAGAGACAGACTCTAGCTTGAAAAAGATATTTGTAAATAAGATTTCAGATTAGCCAATTATCTTTTACACCGTTATTTCGGGAACTCTTTGATTGCACTCTTTGATCGTAATGTTTAAGAAATTACTGATGTCTTAAATAAAAATATATAAAAGAAATAAAAGATAAATTTAATTATTTGGTTATATATATTGAGGTACACAGTTTTTTGTGCACTATAGATAATCGGGGCAGATCGATACGAGCCAAAAAAATCATGCAAGAGTTATCGAATTAACAATTAATAAAAAATGGACATATGTATGCATATATTATATAACTTGAAACATTTTTTACTTTTCTTTAAAATATATAGTTACATAGAATTGTACGTAGCATGGTTCTAAAATAAAGTTGAGACTACTATATAACGTATATTCCTCGATTTTTTTGTGGAAACAGAGGAACCCCTCTATAAAAATATACGCAGTTGCTCTCATGATTATTTAAAGATATCCTTCGATATGCGGCTCGAGCGGTGCCGATCTCCCCCCAACAAACATACCCGACCATATATACTTCGCGGATACATGTATACACCCACAGAGGCATTTATATCCTTCAATTTTTATCTTTTTACACGCACACATTTCTATCCAACCAGCTAAAAAATTGAAAATAAAAAAGAAACTCACGCAGCCTTCGTGATTTTAAGATTGAGTAGTAGAGGATATTTGAGAATTGCATGCTTGTGCCGGCTGAGCGTTGCTGAGTGGTGTGCCGCTATATTAACATGAGAGAGAAAGGTGAAGGAGAAGAAGAAAAGGACACTGTTCCTTTCTCTTTCCTTCTCGTAAGCTTCACTCGCCGCGGGACTCTGCCGCCGGATAATCGAAAGGGGGAAAGATCACGAAAAGCGGTCCCTATACGCGCGCCTAGACCCATAATTGCTGCAAAAGGAAGCACCACGGCAATTTCCTTTTCCGTTCGTTTTCGTAGGCATAGAAATCGTCGATCCCGATCGTCCCGATTTTGCTTCGTAAGCCCGGCTTAATGTTAAATGCTACGAAAATCGGTATCAAAAATTATTACATCGAAGATTTAGATTGAAAATTGAAGATTCAAATTTGAGACCGATTAGAAATAAAAGGAGCAAAGATCTCTTTGTCCTGATTGGTCAAATTTGAATCTTCATTCTTTAATCTTAATCTTCGATGCATGTTTTGTTATTATGCTTTTATTATGGAGTTGTACAGAGATAGAAACAAATTAGAACTGAAAAAGTTTCTCGAATCATTATTTAACAAAACTTTCGACTCTTGTGATTCAGGGGCAATCGAGATCGATAAAAAAAGATTCGTATAGTCTCATAAACTTATTAGACGAGCTCGATAGAAGCGGCTATTAGATGAATCAATGTTGATTAGATTAAATTAGGCGTTACAAATCTCAAATTTATTTCGATTAGCTCTATATCGCAAAACGACGATCGTTTTGGGATCACGTTAATCCTTTATTGAACTTGTCATCGCATCCTCTTGCGAAGCTTAATAGATATCATTAATTTTCCCATCGAGATCTCTATAGAAAGCTTCTTAAACACTCGCGGACAAGAGTATCAAGTGTGCTTCGTAAGAGATATTAAAGTTCTTCGCTCGATAAAGGATATAACGAAATATTTCGCCAGCACCATATTGACGCAGGATATCGAAATATGGAATTCGGCGTTTAATAGTGCAATAGGGGAAGATATAGAGTAACACACACATACACACACACACATACATATATATAGAGAAGATGGTAGAATAGTTGACATTCTCTAGGCTACGTTTATATTAGCTTGTTTTGATTATTAATCTTAGGCAGAGACAAGTCGTTCAGCCCGAGAACATTTATCTATCTTACCTGTCTATCTCTATCTACTTATCTCTCTCTCTCTCTCTCTCTCTCTCTCTCTCTTTCTCTATATCTATATATATATATATATATTTCTCTCACTCTCTCTCTCTTTATCTCTTAGGCAGAGACAAGTCGTTCAGCCCGAGAACATTTATCTATCTTACCTATCTTATCTATCTCTATCTACTTATCTCTCTCTCTCTCTCTCTCTCTCTTTCTCTATATCTATATATACATATATATATTTCTCTCACTCTCTCTCTCTTTATCTGTATATATATATCGCTCGTAGTTTCATGTGTATCGATCGCCCTACCATGTCCCCCCCCCCCTCACACGCACATATACAAACATACACACACATGTATGCGACGTGCGGTATTGGGTGTCACAGAAGTAGCTAAGCGCAAGCTAGCTCCGCGAGTGCCTGGTTTCGAGTTCTCGATCAACGGGGTGCGAGAGGGTGAAGATGCGCCGCTCTCTTCCCAGAAGGCGCGCAGCGATCACAATGCAATTGTGTGCAGGCGCGATAAACAAAAAGGCGATAAATGTTGCGCGGGATAATAAATGATGCTCTCGGTATCGACGCCGGTCGAGCTTGCGAGGTGGAATTTTCAGCTTCGGGAATCCGCGAAGCTTCCTGCGACGCGACATCCGTCGCAAGAGAAGCGAGCAATTTAAATTCTTGAGAAAAATTGAGATTTAGCATTTCTTTTTACATAGGGGTTTAAATATCTTGTGTGTGTAAAAGTATAATACTTAAAGTAACTAATAAAAAAGAAAGAATGTTTCGGGAAAAATTATATTTATGGCAAAATGAAGTTTCACGCCGCAGGATATATTTTTATAACAGATGCACGAGAGAGAGAGAGAATGTAATCGTAGTTGATCAATGAAATATAAAAATACGACATTATTATGATATCCGTTACTAGAGTTACTTCTTCGTGAGAATTTTTTAGATCGTTCCAATTTCAACTTGCAATTTTCAAGATCTGCACGATATATATTTGAAACGATAACGACTTTGAGCGCGGTATCTGCCAATTTTATCGAAAAGCGACCCAAACGAGCGATATCCCACACGATTCACAAACGTAAGCGATTTATCGAACACGCTCGTAGTCGCGCATGTAAAATTGACTTTCGACGAGGAAATGCCGATGTTTCCCGGTCCAAAAACCCCATAGGTGCATTGCCGAGAAAAAACATCGAGCACTGATGGGTCGGATGGATGGCGAGGGCTTAGTTCACGATGAAAAAAAAAAAAAAAAAAAAAAAAAGGAAAAAGAAAGAAAGGACACCGACGCGGTAATAGAGGCGCGACGACGACGACGATAAAAGCGACGACCCGGTGGCGCGCGTGACGCAACCCGGGATTTCCGCGGAGTTTTCCGGGATTTCCGCGTATTGCTTTCCGCTCCGAATCCGCTTGTACGACCCCCTTCTTCTCCACCTGCGTCAGCATCCTGGAGGATTTATGTATTTATACGGGCTGGACCGCATCCGAGAATGCCGTCGTGTGTCAGGAAGGAAGGAGGAAGAGATGAGGTGAGGAGAAGGAGGATCTCCCCTCGATAATCGTCGCCGGTGTGTAATCGCGTTTGCACTCGAATCCGCGATTTATGACCGGTCACGTCAGCGTACCGTGGTCGTTGTACGCGCGTACGAGATCTCCGGCTTGATTAATGCAGGAAGGAATGATGGAAATAATATACAGCGTCCATTCCTCTTCTCGTTGTTGAACGTCAGGGAGCTCGCGCCGCTAATGGAGGAGCTTCTTCTTTTCGTTGATCGATGGACGCGACGCGCCATCCATCCGGCGGAGTAATAAAAGCGCGATAGACAAGAGAGCGTTTCTCGCATTCATGGCACGATATGTCGAATTATGCAGCCGGAAAAGAAAGCTTAGCGAAGAATTAGCGTAATCACTAACTTTTGTATCTTTCTTGATATGCTATCAAATATGCCTTTAGTAGTAACCATCCAACCAAAAAATATTATAATAAATATGTGTGTGTATAATTTCCCAAATACAGAAATATGACGTAGAAAAACCTCTCATAAATAATACAATCAATAAATAATAAAGATCATGTTACGATAAATTCTCTAAAAAGCCTCATCATTATCTTTTTCCAAAACATTTTCGATTTAGCAGCGTATGTGCGAATCAAATGCTTAATCCATCGTTTCGCGCTTGATGATTGGCGATGGCGCCGGTTGTTGGTGACAAAAAACCTCTTTCACACTGTACGAGCACTAGCCATCTTTCCCGGTTTAGACGCTTTTTGCTACCCGACTCCGGTGAGAAAACCCCCCCATTTTCCCCCTCCCCCTGCCCCTGGAGTGATACCTAGTCACCTGAAATTAATGCTACTCTATTTTTTTTGTTCTCTCTCACTCTCTCACCACCCCACGTGTTCCCCGCTGTGCTCGCTCGCCCCTGCTCGTCCGCAACTGAAAACGCTACGTGAAAAAAGTACGTAGTGAAGTGTGTGATTGTCGCCATTAAAACGATCGGCAACATTATGTTGGTCACCTATCTCCTACAGTTCATGTTCGCTGTTATCGGGGTACAGCTGTTTAAGGTAAAGAGACATCCAGCCACATCCACTTAGAAAAGCTTACTAAGCGAACGAGAAACTGCGTTACCAATTTTTCACTATGCCTTCACTTTTCTTTCTTCTCGTATTTTCTTTCTATCGTCTTTCTTTGCACTTATTTTCACTTCCGCCGTTCGATGACGATGGTGGAAAATGTCCGGCAGAATTTCTCCGGCGATCGAATTTTCCTAAGCGAAATACGGAGGGAGATGGGAAATGGCAGCGTGTGATGACGCAAATCATTGTATAATTAGTTTTATAAGATGTTAAATATAAATATTCAAGAGAGAGAGAGAGCCCCCCCTCCCCCCAAAAAACGAAGAGAAAAGAAAGGGCAAATCGAAAAAGAGAGAGCTTTGAAAAATATCGAATCGAGAGCGATCTTCACGGAGAGAAACAGAGAGAAGCTGTGCAACTTTCAAAGGTATCGGATGAATTGTGTATCGTCGCGCGTAAATGAAATTTGTAAAATACAACAGAGATAGCACGAGGGAGGATCATCGAGCTACCGAGCTAAATGTTAAAAGAGCGACTAAGAAGCGCGAACGAGAGACGACGAGGCTAATTAGAAAAGAGAGAAAAATTTGAATCGCGGCGAGGACTTCCACCACTCGACCCCCCCCCTTCACTATGCCTCCACTTTTCTTTCTTCTCGTATTTTCTTTCTATCATCTTTCCTTGCACTTATTTTCACTTCCGCCGTTCGATGACGATGGTGGAAAATGTCCGGCAGAATTTCTCCGGCGATCGAATTTTCCTAAGCGAAATACGGAGGGAGATGGGAAATGGCAGCGTGTGATGACGCAAATCATTGTATAATTAGTTTTATAAGATCTTAAATATAAATATTCAAGAGAGAGAGAGAGCGATCCTTGGTTTCGTGATAATGATTAAGAAATTCAAGAGAACGAATAATTAATTTGTGAAATGAAAATGCAAACATAAATTTCTGAAAATAAGTAAAATCAAATTTAACATTGAATATGTATACGCCTGACTATAAAATTTTCTCTGAGATATTAATGACAACATTGCACATTTTATGAATCAAAATAAAAATATATAACATTACTCGATAAAATTAGAGAAGGAGGGGAGAAAAGAACTCTATTAAATAATAATAATATGATTAAATAACAATAGAAAATTAGACCTCTGTATATACAATTACTCCGTATTTCGCAAAATTGCTTTTTTCCCATTATTTTCTTCCCATCTTTCCCATCTTTCGCATTTAGGCAAACAATTTTGCAGACTTCTTTCCCTTTACTTTTCTCATAATTAAAAATAATTATCGATCACAGAAAAAATATGCAAACATTTCCAAGATATTCATAAAGCTAGTTTGCCTAAGTGTGTGTTTCAAGTTCTTTCTCTCTTTTTCTCTACTTTGTTATTTTTATTTTTCATCCTGAACCGTACAAGGGAACGTATCAGCAGCAAGATGCAGCGTTTTACGACGTCGAAGTGAATATGTTGCGAAGCTTCTAACGCAATAACGCCGTAACATGGCGAACTATCATACGTTCCGACGAAAGCAACTTTTTCCATGTAAGATTCCTTTTATTGCGAAATTACCGGATATTATTCGATTATCTGAGCGATATATCATTGCGCCATTGGTTATTAATTATCACACGCGATTCTGACACGATAGACCGAAATGAAGACGGATTACCCCGCAGATGCATATATCTCTCGTTGCTGCCGGTATCTCTTTCTTTGTACATCTCCCTCTTTTATGGCAACATCCTCGAGCACGGTAACGCTGTTATTAACCAGTATAACGCTTTTGACCAAGAAAAACCAGGCAATTGTCGTGTAATTATTCGTCGACGTGCAAATTATGTATTGTATATATATATATATATATATATATTAAATATACATATATCTATATTTTTGTATATAACATATATATATATATTTATTCTCGTCTCTCTCACACAACCAACGATACGCATATCGTATAGCCATATCGCATCTCCCTTTAAAGATAGACACCCTTTAACCAGGCATGCCAGTTTCGCTGTATGTGAGAATGAAGCTTTAATCGTAGTGCATGCTGGCCGTCCACGTGCACCGAAACCACGAGTTACACGTGATTACGTGGCAGAACGAAGCAAATTCTTTATATATATATGTATAACACCTGGTATATATTATAAATTAAGGTACATTAAGATAAATCGTAATAAAGAAATAAAAGTTAGATATTAGTAAGGAAATTAATAAAGATTAAACAAATTAACAAAAATTCACGGATTTATATATTAACGATTATTTTTATATAAATATTAATTTATTTAAAGCTTACTACGATATTAATAAAAAAATATTAGCTTTTTTAATAAATATTTATGAATTATCTTCGTCAAAATTGTGTCGATATACGCGATGATAATTTCTATCTCTTTTAAAGGCTGCGATTGAAACGCACGGTTATTATTTTTTTCTTTTTTTTATATTAACTCAACCGTTTCGTTTTGCCACGACTAGACACCAGTTCTCCACGACTCACAAGATCCCAGAAAACTGTAGAAGAGACTGTACACTTGAATTTAGGGTTTAGATGAAAGAGATAGATTGTTCGAACAGCCGTAGAGAAAGATGACGCAGATGTCTGTAAGACAGCGTTATGTTTCACAGCCGCAAAGTATGAAATAGCGTTGAAGTTATTCGCACGCGGTCCGGTCGGGACCCGTGATGTGCTATTAGAGATAGTTTCCCCTATGTTAAAGCTGCGACAGAAGTTCCAACAGTTACTTTACGTACGTGTACATTACACGCGGCGTGTGAGATTCTTCACCGACTTCGACTTCGCATTCATACACACGCCGGAAGTGGAATGCGGTGTGTAGACAATGTATAACCAACTCCCCCGCATCGCGACGTTTTAAAATCAATATCGCTGCGCGCTTCGCAAAATTGCATTCTATTGAAATTCCGAGCCTCCGACGTGACGAGACGATACAAGCGAAATACATCGTTTCTCCGTTTTTCCCACATAATGCTTATTAATGTGGCTTACGAATGAGTCGGCTTGCATCACACGACGATGTAACCGTTAACGGTAAGACGACATTTAATAGAAACGTCAGATACCTCGTGGTTACGGTTAGTCCGACGCGTTGCATGGAATCTGGATATATTCTTGTTTTCCTTTTTTTTTTCCCGAATGTTATAAATGCGTAAACGTTTGTTGCGTTTCGATATGAGGCGAGCCGGGGGTTATTGCGGTAATATATAATCGAATTTACAAATCGCGGGATTTTTCTATCTATCTTGATCGCGAATATGTGCAAATAATTATATTTATAAATGTTGTTGTTTAATCCACGTGGATTATTTTATTTACGAGAATATTATTTTGGCAGAGTATGTGCCGTTCTATGAAAAGGCAGAATTATGTAAGAATCGTGTTTAAATATCAATTAAAGTCCTATCGATCTGACGAAGCCGTTTGGTAAAATAAGTGCGGGAAAAATATATATGTAATCGATCTGATGACGTCGTTTGACGAATTAAGCGGAACAAAAATGTAATATCTTTACAGTCCGATAAAATAGTTAAGTGGAACGTGATTTCTTTTTAGGAAAATGATAAATTTGATATAAAATTGATTGAGTATTAGATTGTCGATGGTATATTTAATGTGTCTCTCGTATCAAAATTAATTAGCATATATTCGTAATAATTGTAGAAGATCAAATTTTGCCATCTTGTTGAAACTACGCGTAACAAATTATCAGAATGTAGTGAAATATTCAACGAGGGAGATAAAACGCTTTTTAATATACCAATAACGAAGTAAAGTCGGGATAGAGGGTCATAAAGGGGGACTGCCCACCATTAAGGTTTCTCTAATAACCATTAACGAGAGAGAGGGGTAATGCTGCGGTTAATTAGAATCGTCGACATATTCTCAACACACTTGGCAATGTTCCATGAATACTTTAATGTCTTTCATTATGACCGTGTATCCCGACGTTTGCGGCCATCGGTCCCAATGATTATGGCCGTTCATCCCAGAATAACCCTGCAAGCCCCGCAGGATCGTTCGTTTCCACGTACAGATATTATTTTCCCTCAATATGTATATGAAAAAAATTTTTCTTTCATCAACGCGAAAGACAATATCTGAATTAATAGATATGATATAAAAAAAGAACAAAAAAAAAAAGAAAAAATATATATATATACATCGCGACGAGATAGTGCTGCTTCTGCACGAGCCGCGATACGTGCAACGCCTGTGCTTTTTTACTTGCAAGCAATTATGGATTACAAAAAAATGGAAGAGGAGAGGATGGGTGGAAAAGAGGAAGGCAGGAAGGGTGGGAGGGAGGTAGGGAGGTAGGGAGACGATCACAAAATCGTCAGCTACGCGCTGCTGTCAGCGGGTATGGGTGGGTCCTCCGTTGTTGTTTCAATCTGTTCGTTATTTTAGCCCGCACCAGCTCGTGTTACGTAGGTGGCAATTAGTACAATTTGGCGCGTCACACACACGATGGCCCATTATTCGTGCTTTTTCCCCATGTCGTGTCCGAGTCTCGCCTACGCGGGCGCGCCATGTCGACAGATAATGTGGAGCGATCATGTAGACACGATGATCTTGTTGATAACATTTTATTATATCACGGAGTGTTTTTACAAATTGCAACCCTCTCGATTGTTCAGGTGCGATAATTGCGCCCTTGAAGAAACACCTTCGCCGCCCTTTTCCAAACTTCCCTTCTCACGAAGAGTCGTACTATCTCTTTAAATGAACAACGCGTGTAAATAAATTGTACTATTATACAAGTTTATTTGAGGGTTTGATGCTAAAATTTCCATAATTAACTATGCTATTATCTTATGGCTAAAACCATACGCTCATAATGTAATTACAACTGTGTTTTATATAAATTAGTCTTCATACACTACTGCATTATCGCAAATCTGTATCGATATTGCATTATGTAATATTAATTAATTTGTAATTATATTATTTCCATATCAATTACGTTCAACATTAAGAGGGGTCTGTAATATATACGTTGAGAAAAATATCATCTTTTTAAAACGAAAGGCAAATTTGAGAAATAAATGTCATATCTTTAGCGCTAAAATCCAGCTTAAAACTGTGGATAACGTGCAAAAATTTTGATACAGCGAAGGAATTTTGAGATCGAATAAAACTTACAGGCGGCGAAGGGAATTAAATCAATTTTCGCGAGTGCAGTAATTCGGAAGACTTGAGAGGGTGATGTCCCTCGCGATTATTGCACCGTGTCGCTCTGTCCACATGGGCGTGACGCAGGTTCCAAAGCGAGGGGAGGGCGAAGAACCTCGTTTTTTCTCACCGACAACACCTCTCCCCCTCAGCGTGCTTATGCACTCCAAGCCAAGCGTGGGACAGAATTACGCTTACTTTGTACACGGATATAGCCGCGGAACCGTCGGAAAACCGCACGCATCATACCTTGTTGTACATATGTATGCACGTGCTGACGAAGAATGTTCCTTCTTTTTTTTTTTCCTATCACGTTTTCACCTCACATTCTAACACTCTCTTATACTTTGCTCGATCACGTCTCGCTATTGCTGCCGCTGACAATGCTCTTGCAAAATGAGAATGGCCGATTCACAGCTGTTGTCTATAATTCGACGCGCTGGCGGTCTTTGTGTTCAATTTTACGTGACAAGTCTAAGAATATCTGGAGACTTGTAGTAAAGTGTATCTTCTTATTTACGCAACAATAATTAAAGACTGAAGCGCATCGTAATTAAGTACATTACGTCGCAAATATAAACGCGTTGAATCGATTATTTAATAAGATAATTACTCACGTATATATACATATATGAGCGCTATATTTGTACAGAAAATAATTACTTAGCTCGATGAATGACGTTGAATTGAATTTCAGAAACGCCAGCGTGTCACCCGCAGCTTTAACATGTTGCGTAAAATTTAGTCCCATATTAACGAACACGTAAAATTTAGTCCCGTATTAACGGCGATCGAAATTGATGAACTTCTTGTGTTATATAGGGCAAATTTTTCTTTTGCACCGATGCATCGAAAATGACGTTGAACGACTGCCAGTAAGTTCTCATTACATTATAAATTAATAAATCGATTAAATAAACATATATAATTCTGCTTAAATGCAAATATCAAGACACGTGGATACACAAATATCTTTTTTAAAAGAATCATCGATGATCTTGTATATATCATAGTAAAGTGTTCTGCTGATGACAAAATTTACGTAATATATTAAACGTAATAAAGAGAAAAATTGTAACGAGATTTTTAACATGAATTCACGTATAATTGAGAAATTCAAATAGAGCCCACTTTCAGAAAAACTGTGCAAGATACTCTCTTTTCTAGGGGTACTTATTTGGAATTCGATGACGGTAATATGAACAGACCGGTCGTGAAACAGAGAGAGTGGCTTCAGCAGCGTTTTCACTTTGACAATGTAGCCAAAGCGATGCTAACTCTCTTCACGGTATCGACTTTCGAAGGTTGGCCATCGTAAGTACATTCGCGTTTCGAGAAGCATTTTTTTCGAGCGGCTTCTATCGCGAATTAAATAGAGAAGATTACTTGAGCGAAGTTTCCTTCGCTCTCACGACAATCTTCTTAATGTCGAGACAATACATTATTTTTTAAGAGAATTCGTTTCTTATCGTCTGATTATTTCGATAAATGTAGTTTTAGTATAACAATATTGCGAGAGAATAAATAAGGGTAGATAGCTCTAATGGTGCGAAATATTACCTAATATTGTTCCCTGCCTGCTGACAGATTGTTAGAATGGTCGATCGATTCCAACAAAGAGGATTATGGACCAATTCATAACTTTCGGCCGATAGTGGCCGCCTATTACATCATCTACATCATCATCATCGCATTCTTTATGGTGAACATCTTCGTCGGTTTCGTTATTGTCACCTTTCAAAACGAGGGCGAGCAAGAGTACAAAAATTGCGAGCTCGATAAAAATCAGGTGAGTATATCGCGAGTGAGTATATCAAATTCAATTCAATTAATAGTTCAATTGTTAACGTTTCCATGATCAAATTAATAGCACTTACATTATGACAAGAGACATACATATGTGATCCCAAGAATATTTTAATTTCCAATTAACTCTGAAATAAGCGCTTTAAAGAGATGTATTATTATATATTAAATCTACAATAATTGAAAATGAAATGTAGTACAATTTTATTAAAATTTATTAAACATCATTATTAATAAAAAAAAATTACGTATCCAGATACTCTATTCTGTATTTTATCGGTTTTTTAAATACTTTTTTTTTCATATTCTTAAAATATGTATTTTAGGATCACACACGAGACTCTCCGTATATATAGATGTGTGTGTGTGTGTGTGTGTGTGTGGTGAAAGGGTCAACAGTCGCGTTTTTCTGTGCAGAGAAATTGCATCGAGTTCGCGCTAAAGGCCAAGCCAGTTCGCCGATACATACCCAAGCATCGAATACAGTACAAAGTCTGGTGGTTTGTCACCTCCCAACCGTTCGAGTACACGATATTCATCCTAATTATGATAAACACCGTGACGCTCGCGATGAAGTTCTATCAGCAACCGGAAATCTACACGAAGGCTCTGGACGTTCTCAATATGATTTTCACCGCCGTGTTCGCCCTTGAATTTGTTTTCAAGCTGGCTGCATTTCGATTCAAGGTGCGAACTCGCGTTTATGCACGTATTTGTTCTCCATTATACACATTACGTTCGCATTACATTGAAGAATCTTTCATATGTGTTCACCGGCGTTATCCGTTCTTATTAATTTGTAGAATTACTTCGGCGATGCGTGGAACGTCTTTGATTTTATTATCGTGCTCGGAAGTTTCATCGACATCGTTTACTCGGAAGTTAACGTAAGTATCACTCGACTTTGATGGAGCACCCGAGGCAATATCCGCGATTATATTATTTAAGGATCCGGAAGTGAAGCTGCGAGTAAACCATTTTACGATCTTTGCAGCCTGGATCCTCCATCATTTCCATCAATTTCTTCAGGCTGTTTCGCGTAATGCGATTGGTCAAGCTATTGAGCAGAGGAGAGGGCATCCGAACGCTTTTATGGACGTTCATCAAGTCCTTCCAAGCTCTGCCATATGTCGCCCTTCTCATTATAATGCTTTTTTTTATTTACGCTGTGATAGGCATGCAGGTGAACAAAACCGATTCATTAAATGCGACGCGCGTTTAAAAGCGTTTAAAAAAACGACGATTCACGCTAGCATTTTTTTTTCCAGGTCTTCGGAAAAATTAAGATAGATGATGAAACGTCGATAAATCGCAATAATAACTTTCAATCCTTTCCGCAAGCCGTATTGGTCTTATTTAGATCAGCAACCGGTAAGTATATTCTATTCAAGACTCATTATATATATATATTTAATGGAGAGAAATTTTTGAGATCAGCAGATCTATTCTTTCGATGAGAAATGCGATAAATCTCTCTCAAAGATAAACGTATAGTTATTATTGAAAAAAATAATGATCCTTCTGAATATTTCCGAATATAGGCGAGGGCTGGCAAGAGATCATGATGGCTTGCTCGCTGCAGCCGAGCAAAGTTAAGTGCGATCCCCTCAGTGACGAAGCCATTAAAGCGGAGGGTTGCGGATCGGACATTGCATTTCCCTACTTCATATCTTTCTACGTGCTCTGCTCATTTCTCGTAAGTGCTCGTCTCTAGTAATTTCATTGTGTTTGATTTCAATCTTAGAAAATATCTCATTTCTTTAAATACTAAATCTAATATCTGTACTATATATTTCGCGAAAAAGATCATCAACCTCTTCGTTGCCGTTATTATGGACAACTTTGACTACTTGACGAGAGATTGGTCGATCCTCGGACCGCATCATTTGGACGAGTTTATTCGCCTGTGGTCCGAGTACGATCCCGACGCCAAGGGACGTATTAAACATCTCGACGTAGTGACGCTGCTGAGAAAAATATCGCCACCCTTAGGTTTCGGAAAGCTGTGCCCCCATAGAGTGGCTTGTAAGGTCAGCAGCTAAGTTTAATGAAGAGTTTATAATTATGGATCTATATCTATATATAATAGGAGGGTCTACAATAGCGTCATAGTACCGATTTAAAAAATAATATTACTTTTTTTATACAAAAAAAAATAAATATATTTTTACCTTATATTACGCTATATAAAAAAATATTATTATTCCTATTTTCATATTAATTAATTTTCTCTGTACAGTATCTGATGTAACATTATTTCTATCGCTCAAGTTCGAGTCTAATGAAATCGCGCGAGTAAAATGAGAAAACTGTTGAGTTAAAAATAAAGTTAATATTACGATTATATCTCTAATCTCGAAATTGTAAAATTCAGAGACTCGTCTCGATGAATATGCCGTTGAACAGCGACGGCACCGTGTTGTTTAACGCGACGCTGTTCGCCGTTGTAAGAACCTCGTTGAGGATCAAGACGGAGGGTAACATCGACGACGCGAATTCCGAGCTCAGGGCGGTGATCAAAAAGATCTGGAAGAGAACGAGTCCGAAGCTTTTAGATCAGGTTGTTCCGCCGCCCGGAGGTAAGTGAAGGAAGCGTTTGTCACCGTTAAATTTATTTTATTTTTTTTTCGCGAAACTGAATATACGCTTTGACTCGATTCTTCCAGTGGACGATGAAGTGACGGTCGGCAAGTTTTACGCGACCTTCCTCATCCAGGACTATTTCCGCCGATTCAAGAAACGCAAAGAACAAGAAATGAAAGATGGAGACAGAGACTGTCTCAACACCGTGACCCTTCAAGTGAGTCCTTGAAGAGATCGGAGTAACTAGAATATCTGTATAATATACTAAGATATTATATGTTAAACGTAATTTTAATTTAATTTGAAAGGCCGGGTTGAGAACGTTACACGAAGCTGGTCCCGAATTAAAACGTGCAATTTCCGGTAATTTAGAGGAACTTCTCGATGACAATCCAGAACCTATGCACAGGGTAAGCTTACTCTTCGAGTACTAATTAAATAATAATAGTTTCTATAAACTAGGATGTATATTAATTAGCAATTATATTCAATCATTAATCTATGTAAAAAATTTTCTTCTAACATGTAAATTGAACTAGAGAATACTTTTTCAGAGAAACCACTCACTCTTTGGCAGCGTATGGTCCAGCATGCGAAAAGGACATCATAGCTTCCACAGGGCAAGATCGCTAAAGGTTAACTCTACTGTTGCAAAGGTAAGTAATCTCTTTCTAATCGCAGAAATCTAATTCTAATATAATCTTACTGACTAATCAAAATTTCTAATCAAAAACTGTTTGTTTATAGGCTTCCCCGACCAATTCTATAGACTTTTTACCATACGCTTCGTTACGGAGGACCGTTATCCCGGATGCCGCCAAGAAATTTACTCGTCAAGTTGTGCCAAATGTAGCAGGGTGAGTATTTCCCGTATTTTTAAACAAACTTTCTAAATTTTTTCTTGATAGAAAAATGTAGAATTAATTTTTCTGGTAATATTTCTTTACATTTTTAGTTTGTATTACATATACGTTTTTATTTATTGTGCATCAATTCTATCATTTTTATAATTCTTCATTTGAAATTTTTCTCTCTTTCTCTCTCCAAATGTTCAAAATAACCATATATATATATTTAAAATATAAAATAAATTTTGACTTTATTTTATCGCAAATAATAAAATCTAATTTAATAATATCAAGGAATAATTAAATTAATTTATATAATTATATAAATTAGGGGTTTGAGTGACGGTGCGATGAATCAGATGGGAACGAATATGCGATTGATGGGCGTCGAAGAGAGTATACCTTTGAGACCCCTTGCTGCTTTCGGCAATCCGATACAACAGACGCCTTATCAAAGCGCATATAAGGTGGTCGAGTAAGTACAGAACGCGTGCGAGCGATAAGTCGTAACCAGTACTCTATTTTTGTTAGTCTATTATGTCTCTCGTTTGACTATAATCGATAATTTTAATTTCCCTACGACAACATCATTCTCTCTCGGTATCACGTCATAATGCATGTGTAGAATACTCATCAATTTAATTTTTTTTTTTATTTTTTAAATGGCTCAATGTATCGCGAAGTAAATTACCTTTATAAATTTAAGGGAAAAAAAAAAACGCTATAGATGCATCAAGTTTTAATTACTTCCTTCTTTTGTAAATTGTTATAAACGTGCGATAATGAGTATAAAGCAATAATAAAGGAACGATAACGTGTTTATCGATGATATGGAGTCTCGGATTTTTTAGTTGCAAATCAGTTGAATTTTCCCATTCGCGGGAAGATGTTTGTTTAGTCGTTCTAACAGACTTTTTCGCACCGCGCGAGCGTGATTCGTATCATCTCTCATTTCGCTCTTCTGTTTACTATCGTACGTTTCAGTGGATCGGGTAGCCGTAACTATCTTCATCCCAATAACGAATATGGTAAGACAAGTTAGGGCTCTGCGATCCGTAATTGGCTTCTCTTTTTTTTTGTTCATCAGCATTGCTTGTTTTGCATGTGTTTTCTTATAAATTAAGTATCCCCCTCCAGGATCTCACTCAACATTTTCACAAGAGACCGGGAATGCGGTATTCGCGTGAAGATTAATTAAACGAGAGCCGAGTTACGAATTAAACACACGGGACGCACACGCATTTCGAGATGCAAACGGAATACGTTTGAATTTCGCAAAATGTGACACTTACATCCAACAGATCGCATGTTGCATCTACTATTAATTATTATTAATTATTATGCTATACTTGATAATAATGCTTGTAGAGTATCTCCAAATGCCTCGATAAAAATCTTAAGGCTTAAATTACAAGGAAATTTAATTTATCACAAAATTATTTTAAATTCGTTTTTAAAAGCTTTAAGTACATATTAGAATCAAAAATAATAAAACCGTTCTTTTTTTTTAAATTTTTGAATTAATGCCATCAGAAGAATCAAAATAAGTAAGATAGATGAGATCTGAGATGGGTAATTTCTGTAAATTTTGCATAAAATTATCTGATGAAAACTAATTGGACATGTCAAAGAGAAAGAAGATAATATCCCAACATAAAAATAAATGATGAATAACGGTTGTTCTCTAATACATTTCTCTGTTTTTTTTTTTTTTTTATTTCATCTTAGATCTCATCTATCTTACTTATTTTGATTCTCCTGATGAATTTAATTATTCAAAAATTTCTTTAAAAAAAGATCATTTTATTTTTAATTTTAATATTTAAAGCTTTTAATAAAAAGAATTTAAAATAATTTTGTGATAAATTAATTAATACATATATATTTCGTTGCAATGAGAAATATGAGATTTTCGCAGAAAAGGGACATAAAAAAATATTAAATATATATATTAAAATAAGCATAATTTATAGCATTTATTCTGACATGAATAACGGTTGTTCTCTAAGAGACAGACTTCATTTCAGATTTTTTGGTTCAGATTATCTCGAGACATTCGGAAGTACGTACATTGATTTGTTACGCGTACATGCACTAACGTACTAACAAGAGCGACCTTACGCTTGTCTTTTCTCCCTTTTCGCCCCCTATCCGCGTGTGCGTATTGCACGCTCGTGCAGTCTTCAGGATGGAATCGAGCACCAGTTGACGCCACCCACACCTCCGCCACGACGGAACGCACCACCCTCGTCCATCGGCACCCCGAGCATCGGCATCACGCATGCCTCCGCCGCTGCAGCGGCAGCGGTGGCAGCAGCAGCTTCAGCAACCGCAGCGGAAGGCACGGCAAGTGGATCGAGTGTCGCGACGACGACTATCACCGCGTCGTGCACCACGAGCGCAAACACCTCGACCACCGCCACGAGCTCAAGCCCCGCTTCCTCGTCAAATGGGACAAACTGTTACTATACTTATGCGTCGCGGGGCTGCTGCGTCGATTGCGCAGTCTGGAGTAATCACGGTACGGGAATGCCGGTTTAGTTACGCGAACATTATGCCTCTCAAGGAAAGAACATATATATTATAAAAACTATAATACGATTCGGTAAAAAAAAAAGAAAGAGAATAATTATTTCTCGCAATTTTTTTGATACTGGATACTAATTCAATCTTCAAATTTCAGTCACGTAATTTTATAAACAAATTTTAAGAAATTTGCTGTTAAAACTTCTCTCGTTTTATAATCTCTTTTTTTCTCTTTTTTTTTTTTTTTCTTTTCAACATCGCGTTCAAAAAGATTTTGTCGCGTTAATAAGATTGATTTACGGACGAAAGAAATGTGGGCTTGTCTCATTGATAAATCGTCTCCGTGTCCGCTCGCACGCAGCCATAGACGATTGCGACGACGAGGACACGTCAACGGGAAGCGGATCGAGCGATTCCGGCAGGTGGAACCCGCATTCGGAGGGCGGCGTCGTGCGAGGCACGACAGGAAAACCCCACGTTACCATGCTGGGTAGCCGGTCGACGAAGCGCCGGTCCAGGGTCCGTCGTGATGCCGCGACTGCCGGCGGCAAATCGGCTCCGGCGAGCTTCCGGTCGCGAGACGCAACCACCGCCGCCGTCGTCGCCGGCGCCACGACGACGACGACGACGACGACGACGACGGGGTCCGCGTCCGCGACCGGTACTGCTACGTCGGGCCACGGCACGCGCACCATCGCCAACGGCCTGAAAATGGCACAGAACCAGGCCATCGCCGTCGCCGGCTTCCTCGCCGACGTAGACTCGCGACAATGGCGTGTCTGCGCTTCCTGCTTGTCGCACCGAGCGTCCTACCACGGCAGAGGTGATTAACGCACGCGAATTAATCCTTTGCGATCGCGTGTATTACGCAGTAGAGATCTCTTCCTAGATATACTGCGAAAAAATATCACTTTCCCAAAACGAGATCGAAATGATTTTTACATGAATTGTCTTACGGCAATACGTTACTTCATGGGATATCTTCGTTTTTCATTATATGCACTGAAAATGATATATAGATTATATATTTAATTATGATTTATTGTATTTCATGAAAAAAATACTACGTTTGGGTAAAACAAAATAAAATGGAATATTTAATACTGTCGCATTTCTGAACATTGTCGATCGTAAAGGATTAATATCAAAGCATATCGATGCACGCTCAAACACGAGCAACAGTTTTTTTTCTTTATTCTTTTTTACGGATTTCATTAATTTTTTTTTTCAAATTATGTATTTATATATCTTAATCTTTTCAGCAATTTTCTTTATAATTTCTCCACATTTTAATAAATAATGGATATTTATAAAGCACATAATAATGAAATATTTTTTATTTTGTAAAAAAAATAATAAAAATTTGTTTTGGTATTTAAAATTATATTTAATCGAATGAAAACTGATGTAACACATAAATTTATTCACGAAATCAAGTAGTTTGAGGTACAATCATTCTTCATTCGATTATTTTTCAATCTTCGCACCTACATCTCTTGGCAAATGAAATTTTCCAAGAGGAATCGACAAGAACATACGAAGAGAGACGTGGGGATTCGAAGCAAAATGTTGCTCAGGTAGTCAATCGCTGCTCGAAACACGCGCTCTGTCAGCTTTCGAACTAATATCCTAACACGGACTTGTTACCTAACGCTTTTACTTAACCCCAACTCGATTATACCCAATAATTTTGCGATGCTTGCAAGAAACACTCATGTGTCACTAATCGGTTTGTGTGCGCTATTCTCGCTAATGTAAAACAAGCCTTGGCGAAATATCGAAAGCAATAAAGAGGCAGGGCGTGATTTATTCGAGCTAACACTCTGACGCCTCTCCTCGTTCGTCAGTTTCCTGGGCCGCAGAGAGTAACGGAAGCGTCGGCGCAGAGCGCCTGTCCCACAGCATGCCCGGCAGTCCCGCGGACCGGAAGCCCAACTTTGAGGTCATCGGGAGCGCGGAGAGCCTCGTCGGTCGGGTGAGTTTAAAAAAATATTATAAAACGAAAAATTAATAAATGAAAAAGATTATCGAGGACCGGGCCTGTTGAATTTAAGCGTCCTTGTCAAATCTAAATTATTTCCTTAATTTTTTATTTTAGCAAATCTCAACTTATCCTCCAGTGGAATATAGATATCAATTAAACTAACTTATTAACGATATAATTAGTGTTGGAATTAATTGTAACATAAAGTCAAATTATACGAATATTGCCTGTGTGTATTAATAGTTTCTCGCTATCTATTTCAATCTCTAATAATGTTCGTCATTGTACATTTTTCAGGTTCTAGTGGAACAAGGTCTAGGCAAGTACTGCGACCCGGACTTTGTGCGGTACACATCGCGCGAGATGCAAGAGGCGTTGGACATGACGCGCGAAGAAATGGACCGGGCGGCGCATCAGCTGTTATTACAGGAACGACGCGGCCAGCCCTTGTCTTATCAATTACAGCAGAACGTGGCGGAACAGCAGCCGTGGAGCAGTAGCCAACAACAGGAGCAGGAGCATCAACAGCAGCAGCAGCAACAGCATCCGATCACCGGTATCGGTTATCAGCCGTTGCAGGAGCAGCCGCCGAGCCAGCCCGTATATCGCCAGCTACAGCCCTCCGGCAACCGTCATCGCGGCAGCAGTCGGAAGCAACAGCAACAACAGCGACAACCGCCGTCCTAGCAGGACGAAAATTTGCTCTCCGCGACGCAAACGTCGTCCACGTAACCCGAAAATTCCTACTCCCTACGAACGGGAGTAGTTGTCGAAGGATCGAGATCGTCGGTTACGATGAAGTAACGTCGAAGTCACCAGCGGAATCATCCGAATCGAGATCGCGCGAGTTGGATGGATTTAAACCGCGCACGGTTCGATATCGTCGTAATTGTTGTTGTCCCGAAGAGGACACTTTGAACTGTTCTGAATATTTATAGCTATATTTAGATGCGGATCGAGAGATGCTACTCGAGGAACAAAAAGTTGGCTTGCAATTAGTCTAAAAGGAAAAGAGGGGGAAAAACGGGGAAAAGATGTAGCAGCTCGAGACGTTCACAAGATGTTCATCCTGCGATACACTCGGGCACCAATGAACCATGTATTTTCGTTCGAGCGAGTATTTTCTAGCCGAGCGTGAGTGTTTTATCCGACACATTTTGGATCGCCTTGATTCCTAACTTGGCTCGGTATTTCTATCGAGATTTGTGCGAGTTTCGATCGAGCGGATCAAGTCACGCTCGATCGCGCGTTTTTAGGCGCGCACAGAAGTATATAATAAATTCTTAGAATATATATTTTCGCCGCGACACGCGACAGATCAAGACGATCAAGACGATCGAGACGATCGAGACGAATCGTTGCGGCACGGAGCTTCGTCCTTTCGACGTCGAACGGTCGCGAGACTAAAGTTGACGAAGCATCTCGGGAGGACCCGGGCTCCCTCGATGGAATTGAGTTTACTTCTAGAAACAGTCCTTTAGAGATTTACCATTGATCCCGTTTAACGTTAATCTCCGTTTTTGGTTCGATTTGTCCTGACCAAGGACGACACGACGAATGCCGCGCGCGTGTACTTCACATTGAAAAAAATAGACGAATTAAAATAAAATATAAGAATTTTTATTTTGTAAAACTATAACAATTTCATTTTCGACTTTAATAATTAGCTTGAAAATTGATATTTATTTTAATTTTTATAAAAAAGAGAAAATTGCAAGCAGTTAATCGCAAAATTAAAAAAAAAAAAAAAAAAAAAAAAAAAATTGATTTCAAAAGATACATTAAAATAAAATACTTGCATAAAGAAAAAAAATCCCGAATTTACAATTTATCCTAATTAAAAATGTTATTTCACAGAGATAATTCTAAACATTTTAATTCGTCTACTTTGTTCTAGCAATCTAAAACCCTCTTTTACAGGGCTCGTCATCTGTTAATCCTTTATGGCATTTTATCAAACATTTACCATTACTTCGTAAGAGTAAACGTAAAACTTGACGTGGTCACTTTCTATCCACTCATCATAATTTCTCATTGGATAAATTTTTTTCTACACAACGAGCAAATTGTGATTCGCTAAAATAAAATTAAAGTCATAGAGGATTAAAGGAGGGTGGAAAGTACGAACCATATTACACGCGAGAGGCACATCGGTTGATCTAATCACTCTTATTGCTCTCATTATTAATTAGTCTCGTTGCCCTTGTTCTGATAATTGCCGGTTACTAGCACGATAATTACAACTCATGATTCGTACGTATATATGGATTCTAGACGAGATAACAAGTGCCTAAGTATCTATAACTTCTTTCGGACCAGAGAAAGACTTTTATCAACTTAGACAAAGTAAACGACTATTATTGCGAATTATTATTGCGCGAGGAGAGAGAGCTGTGCTAGTCGAATGTGTTGTACACTACTGACGCGATATGTTGTGACGATACAGATATTATTATTCGTATTTGTAATTGTGTACATAACACCGTTTGCGCGCGTATATTTCCGCTGAGATGCGTGAGGATGAATGGCCGATAAACTAGCGCTGCGAGAAATTCGAGATTATATATATATATATATATATATATATATATATGGCAATCTACACACAAACAAGAGTAAGGATATAAGAGTGTGGATGGTAGACAAGACGTATGTGAACCTTCTCTTATGAAGGAACGACGCGGTGAGACTCTCGATACATGGTTTTTACTACGTCAAAATAGTAGGATACGTGACGAAACGGTAGAAAACGCAAAAATCTAGATCGCGAATTACCGGTCGTCGAATCTCTCTCTCTCTCTGCCTCTCTCTCTCTCTCTCAACTTACGATTACACCCACTCAAGTGCATGCTCAATGATACAAAGAGCCTTATAAAGAGAGAGAAAGAGCTACTTTATAGATATTCCCGACAGTCTAATAATCTCCCGCGGGGAACACGCGTCTTTCACGAAAAATTTACGGTTTTTTTTTTTCAATTATCGGCGAGAATTAAGCGAAATTTTTAATTGATCGGCACATTCGATTATCGATGCCCTATTGTATTGTAAAAAATTAATAACAATTACTGAAATTTGCTAATCTTGTGGAAGAAAGATCTGTAATATTGAAAATGAGAAATCGAAATCAAAATCATAAAACGACTTTAAATTGATCGATTTCAATATAATTGAAAATATGTATAATATAATCGGATGCATATATTAAATGTAATATTATCGTAATTTAATATTTATACAATTAGAAATGAAATAAAAATTGTGACAGAATGCAAGTGAAAATTAATCGAAAGTAAATCGTTCGGAAATTGCGCGAGTCCCCATTCACGCACAAAGAGCTCACTCGCAAAGAACGCAGCCAATAAAAAGCCGAGTAACGCAGCCGCAGCAACAATACAATCTCAGATTTTTAAACCCGATCGCAATATATGTAGAAACCGCGTTATCGATGTGTGTCATTCGAGTGACTTTGGAGTACGCAGAAACGTATGTATGTGTACGAGATATTGGGAAATTACGCGGGGGTGTGCATAGATACTAAACTATAACTACGTAAATGTTAACTTATATAGTCGTTGACAAATTTTTAAGCTCTCGTAAATTTTATAAGTACTTGTCAATCGGCGTGGTTCTGGAGATTTGTCGCGTAAAAGCTTCGATTTTTCCTGTTTGTACGCACAGTGTCACAGGTTGTAAAAACAAAGGAAAAGAAAGATAAACGCAACATGTGAAGAGAACATGTCTAGAACCAATTAGAATCTCTGATAATTAGTCGAAGAGACATCACGGAGATCTCGAATTTTCGCCGATCGCGAGCGAACATACGATCGGGGCGATTGATATAAATCGGTTTACTATTGACACTTACTAGTTTGGAATACTTTTCAGAACCACGTTCTTCGCGAAAGCCTCTTGGCTTGTCTACGACCAATTGCGAAATTCCACTCTCTCTCGCGTACCTTTTCTTCGCGAATTCTCCTACGCACAGCCCAAATACCGTATCGATCTATATTTTCCCAATCTTAAACGTTTTCCCGTTTCTTTTTACGTCAATTATTTTGTACGATGCGCGTTGCGTCTGAACACTATAAGCCAAAAAGCTCTCGCTTGCACCGACGACTGATTCGTTGCTCTTACGAACGGTCGAGGGTTTGTTTCTCTCATCCATCATCTTTAGTATTCCCTCACCGATTGCGTTACATATTTCCCATATTTTGATGCTCTATATATTAATTTCACTTAAGTGTCCTTCCCTTCTTTTATTTAGTCTCCATACTTAAGTGAAAGCGTTATTTTACGATATATATATATATATATATATATATATATATAGTACATGTACACATATATACATATGTATATGCCAAATTAGAAGTCAGACGATACCGAAGCGCAGTAAATGTAAAAATCAGAGACTACGGGTCCGTAAACATGACCACTAGTAGCGGCAGAATTTTTTACGCTCTGTAAAATAATATAGATCGCCGTCTGTTCTTCGTTCTCTCAGGAAGACGAAGAAATACAAAAACCAAAAAAAAAAAAAAAAAAAAAAAAAAAAGTAAATGGAGCGCCACGGTCCAGAACCACTAATGTTTAAAAATCCGAAGTCTGTTTATATCTTATGATGTCTGAATAAAAATTGTCATAGCAATTAAAACACCGTGCAATCGATCTTTTTCGCTTATAGTCGCCATATACATACGCGTGCGCATAGATATAAGAGATCGGAAATATTTCCAGGAAGAGAAAAGATCGTCGTTGGATTCCACGAAATAATTATCTGGCAATTAAATGATATTAATCATAAAGCAAAGCACAATACATTGATCGTTTGCGGTTTTAAATGGGAAGAATCTATTTTGCTTGCGAAAATATCTGTTTATATACGATATAACATTAATTTCTCAACGTCTTTCTAATAATGTGACATCTTTTTATCGACGGCCGTCTTTTTATACCGTTTTAGAACGGAACAAATTCGCACATCGAATTGTAGATTATGTGCCAAGTTCCATTTACGATAAGTTCTTAACGTAATATATCGCGAATAGAAATACGAGATATAATATACGAGAGATGTACATCCCTCTCTCTGTCTCTCTCTCTCTTTCGTATATTATATATTATAGAATTTATCATAAATATATAATGTCGCGTGAAAGTAGTCGTACGTAGAGAGACCAAAATTTTTAATCTCGTGAGACTGAATAAAAAACGATCAGGGAGGATATACGGCTGAGAATAATGTAAGTATTAAAGCCGAAAGAAAAATTACGAGTTTGCGACTGGAAAAAGTCTGACTAATCAGTCGGGAGAGATTTAAAAAGAAAGTCAATGCAAAATTTCTTGAAGAATTTACCCGTAAAATACTTTTCGCTTGCTCTAAAGTGTAATGTATAAATTATAAATATATAGATATATTTATGTGTGTGTCTTCTTAAAACGCGTAGAAATTCAAGAATGTCGCGTATTTCTACTGTATCAAGATCGTTTCTTGATCCGTTCGTTGCACATAAATATATGATCCGTTCAAAATAAAATTGATATTAATAGCTGGGAATTATATTAATACTGTCAAAGATTGATATATATTAATTATAATAAATAATTAATAATGATAAAGTGATATATGCCGAGTACGGCATAAAAAGACGCGAATAGGTTTAGCGCTAACAGAACAAAATGCACAATAATTATATTCATCTACCCTATTAGATTTTAGTTAAATACACTGCGGATTTGTCAAGGACGTTGTCATAATTATATTTCGCCGCTCGTAAGTTTATAGCAGTGCGTAACGCCGTATGTTTCAATATGAGTTATTATAAACTTGAAATGTTGAAGTATGGAATGAGAAAAATAGGAAATAAAATTGAACGGTGACTGAAACGACGTTTCTTCACGAAATCCTTTCATATCGCGTATCGTATCATTCGCGATAAATATCTTTTTTGTAGTAGCTCTCGGATAACAATTAAGACGTCATTCATAAAATCATGCGTCATAAAAACATACAGACGTCATTCGCAAATTCATATATATGAAAGATAAAATTATAATATATTTCAATTAAGAAAAAAGTGCGAAAGAATATCGCATTTTTAGCAGATCAGTGTAATGTTCTTTTTTTAAATTTAATAATACTTTTGTTTATTCAAAACGTTTCTTTAATTATGATAAGAGGAGAATTCGTGTATATAGACATATAGGTAGGATAGGTACTCACGGAGAATTGCAGGGACAGTTTCATCGACAAGGATTCAACGGGCGTCTTTCAAAACATCGACGTTTATTTATAAAGTTCATCGTCCTTCTTCGGCCGTTATCCAGGCGTGTTGTAGCAGTTTCTCTTTATTTTACAGTACTTACAGCACGAAGTATAGATCGCTCACGAAGATTCATGTTGCAAAATGGAAGCTGTACACAAGAGATCCTTTCAGGTCATAAGTTATATCCATGGAAATAAAATGATCGGCAGCAGCACGGTTTTTCAAAGGTACGTTACAAGTACAGCGCGTAGGAATTAAAACTGCTGCAGAATTCATCCAACGAAACATGTCAAATTTCTGTGTATGCCGTGCAGCTAACTCGTGCACGTATCGGCTGTAGCAAGGCACAGGTATACACGCGAACTGGTACTCAATGAGTAAGCTAAGGTTCTCGTCGTCCAGTCTTAAATTTCGATTATAATTCTCGGAAGAAAAATCCCTCCTTATCTCGAGGAACGACTTAATCGCCGCGTCGAAATTGCTTGTTTAACTAGAGTTCAATAAGTTAGAGAAAAATTTCGAACTTAGCGTGCAGTTAATATTATTTCGCCACTTGCGCTGCCTTTTTCGCTTTCACAAGCTCGACCAATTCCTGCGACAAAGGAAAACGAGCGTGGTATTATAGTTCTAAATTTTATCACAACATATAATGTAATATTATTATTTAAAATATTCTATTTTTTTCTGCTTTTGCTTTAAAAAAGATATTTCTTGATTGTTTATGTAATAACACACGATTCAATGTTATGCAATATTCTTTTTTCAATGCTTACCTTGTATCTTTTCATGCATTCCTTTTTCGTTCTGGTCGGTATACACGCAGCGATCTGATCCCATCTGTCCGAGACTGTGGTAGGATAGGTTTTCAGGGCTTGCTCAAGAAGTTTTTGTTCGCCCGGTGTCCACGGCGTTGATTCTTTTTTTGTCTCTTTAGGTTCAGCGGCGACGCCATTCGGGATTGGATGATCCAAGCGTTCCGTAACGGCTGGCATTCTCTCCTCGACTGCATCCTTGCTCTTCTTCTCGGCAATGAAATTGTCGAAGGCCTTTTTATTGGCTTGCTCTTTCAAACTCGATTTGCTGAAGTCGGTCGATTGCAGACTCTTGGCCTTCGCCAAGACCTCCTTGGCGTCGCGTGTAACTCCGGTAGTAGAACCGTTGTGCTGATTTATGAAATTCGCGACCACTTCCCAACGTTGATTGGTCCCGGCAGGGAACAGATTGACCGCTTTTATCAAGAGTGACAAATCGTTCTCGCTCCAGGGCGCAGTGCAAGTCTTGATCTGTTTCTCGGGCATGTTTCTTGCATCGTTATTAATCACATTCACACGGCGCTCAGCCTCAATTCTTCGCTCCGCTTCTGCAATGATGCATAGAAACGCGTTTCTACCATCGGTCTGCAATTTCTTCATAGCTTCCTCCAATTGCACAAGCTTAAACAGTTCGCAAATCTTCTCCACACTTTCCATATGCCGGAGACTCTCTGTTGAATTCTGAGCGAAGTAATTGTTCGCTTTGCAAAAGTCTCTGAGCGCTTTTCTTTCCTTGCGCAAAGCCTTTTTTTGCATCTCCCGTTCCTGTTTCAGCGCTTCTTGTCTTGCTCTCTCCTCAGATTCCTTTTTTTCCTTCTCCAATCTTTCCTTTTCCGCCGCGTCTCGGGCTATTCTCTCTTCCTCCTGCTGTCTGGCTTTTGCCGCTTCCTGCTTTGCTCTCTTTGCGGCGTTCTTTTTATCCTTATCTTCTTGCTGGAACTTCTTTATTCTAGGATCTATATTGTAAGCCATATCCACTAAAGTTCGTATTCGCGTCATCTCTTCTTTTTTTCGTTTAGCTCTTGTGGCTTTGTTCTTCTTCTCGATCCATTTGCGCATGTCCCGACTGCAATCAATTTCGTCGTAAATACTAATTCTGTATATAATTTTCTGTAAAAAAACTTTATCACTTATCGTACTTACTCTTGACCACTCTCCTTGTCTTCTTCATCGAGGTACGAGTATTCGCGCCAGGAGTCAAAGTCGTACCAGAACGAGTAGAATTCCTCCACTTTCTCTCGCTGCGTAAATGGTCCACCTAAATGCGGCACCGGCTTCTTTACGGACCACCGTGAGTTCTCTTTGAAGGCTTTACCCAGTACTTCATAGAAATTGTTTCGACAGTCTTTCTCATCCGGTAAATTGTCGTTAAAATAAGGATCCACACTGTCGTAGCTTCGCCTCTTTGCTTGGTTCCCAAGGGTCTCCCAGGCGCGAGTTATACATGTAAAGTAATCATCATCTGGTCGGATCTCCTCGCCCATTGCCTTCCGTTTATCGGGATGGTGTTTTAATATTTTTTGTTTATCTGCAATACAAATTAGATATATCCAAGTTAAACAATGCTGAATCAATACTGAATTAATTTTACATCTATATTTTTTTATAAAGTATACTTTACATACAAGCTCTTTTAATAATATCCTCTGTCGCTTTGTGCCTAAGATTTTTCAAGCCTAGAACAGCGTAATGATCCTGATCCTTCCAGTCTCTTGGATCAAGAGATCTGAGATACTCGAGATCGTCTTCGAATTGATATTGAGACAGATCTTCCTCTTCGTCCGACGATTCCGAGAAACTGCTCCGTGTCAGACTGCGATAGAATTGGGCTCGCCATGCTTGTGCAGTTGAATACAAAACTACGGGACCTGCTGAAGCAGCATTTGCCTTACCTGGATCTGCAATATATTCGTTTCAGTGAGAAGCACAATACTGTTGTGGCACAGTAAAAAAAAAAGTAGCAATTACATTCCTATCAGTTCGCAAATAGATAAAAGATAAAGAACACATGGTATATGTGCATAAAGGCGAATATCAATCACGGACAAACGTGTTAACAAAATTATGTTAATGTAGATCGTGATCTAATAATTCTTTGCCAGAACCAGAAATAAATACACTCAAATAATTGAAATTTGTGAACTAAGAGACGCAACTTCATCCCGCTGCAATTCAAAATCCGTGATAATTCTAACCAATCCTAACCTCTCCCGGTGCCGCGCATCGAGGAACAGCGTAGGCTCGATATCTTACCGGATATGGAATTAAAAACTGCAGAATCCTCGTTCCCGGTGCCGTCTGTCATTGTCGTGTGGTCGTCACGATAGATTAATCTTGAACGCGCGAACAGGACACGCGGAGGATCACATCGATCGTCTCTATCACGTAATATGCATATAGTGCAATCCTCCCGAGCGCCACCAATGCCGCAAGACACGCCGAACAATCTTATTAACTAACCTAAAAACATCGGTCATTTGTCCGGTGGGAAATTCAATCTTGATTTTTTATGCTTTTACAATATATGATATATCATGATGAAAAATAAATATAATATAACATAATGATATATATATATATATATATATTTATATCATGTGATATATGTCCAATTAATTATAGAACGAAGATATATATAGGTACATATCTAGCGTTGGTATTCATAGATCTCGGTGAAAATAAAAAGATTTCAATCGATTTCGAGCACATACATTGTCAATATCAAAATCGCATATATTGCATGCAATAAATTATGCTGATACTTAATGAAATACCTAATGAAATAACTGCATTAGCTTTTTTTGCTTGCAAAATTCACTTTCAAACAATACAATTGCGAGAAAATAGTCGGAATATTCGAACGAATCCGAGTATATAAACAGTTGCAGCACACTTTATTATTCGAGAATCGCAATATTGATTCCGATTTTCGAAACGTCAAATCGATTAAAGCATTATAAATCATATTAAAAATTTATATATTGATTAATAATTTAGCGTAGAGAAATAATATTTGAAATATTTTAATAGGATATTAATCGGAATAATTCATTAAATCATGAAATTTTTTGATGTCTATAATAATATAAAAATATCGAACACATAACACGCACATAATTACGCATACATAAATACATACGCATAGCGTACATGAAAAACAAATAAAAAATAGCAAACTTATTTAATATTAGTTATTAATTCTAAATATTGGAATAATAAATCACGTAACATTCCAAACATTTGAAATTTATTGCATTGTATATATAATACGTTGAACATTTAAATATTATCTCTCTTTAACAATGCTTTTAGTTAAATAATGATCTAATTAAGAAGACATGGTCCGAATTAATGTAAGTGCACATATGTAAGATAGAAGGCACATTTTTTTATCGAACGTTGCTTTGTGTAAATTTCAGCTTCTATTTTCTATTAGCTCCATTTTATAGAACTCTTACTTATCTTACAAAAAGTTCTTAGATAGATAATTTACAATAACAGGTAGCAATAAAGAAATACAGTTGTATTCGTTAGTTTTCCTGCAAATTGTCAATTGGACGGAAATCTCAATCGCAAACAAATACAAATTTTCGAACATGCTGCAATGGTTTTGGTTCAGTATATTGGGAAGACAGAGAATTATGGAACGAATTTCAAATCATTTCCAACTGGCATCCACATCCTGTGTTCATTATTTGTATCGATAGTATAACTTGTGAACTTTGAATAAATTATTATTTACTTATTATCTCTTACTCGTGTTTCTATAATCCAATTATTTTCGCGGTGTTAAATATAAATTACAAATAAATAAGGGGAAACAAATTTCTTTTATGTGCAACGCTGCTGTGGGGACGTTATATACTTTTCTTAAGTCGTAGCTCAAGAGAAAAGATAAATTAAAATACGAGATGTTAATACAACAAATAGTCATTTGCAACTCGTCAGTCATGTCTAAAGAAAGTATCACTAATATCAAAGTATCGAAGGGAATATACCTCAAATGGGTCCCAAAGTGGAAACAGGAAGGTTTTATCATCAAGGATTAATGATTTATTGATTTCCGGGAGATGATAGTCGCCTCTGATATGGATTCTGAAGTAATCGCGGCGAGCATTCGATTACACGTAACAACAGCGCATCGATATAATCTTCCAGATCGGTGAGTCTCTTGTTCTTCTCCGTGATTTGTCCTTGTAGTTGCAACGCCAGTTCTATTATATCCTGCAAATGGAACATTTTGATAAAAACACAAAACACATTTATTTGATGAAAAAAATAGGGATTATATCCTATTCGATAGAATAAAACAATAAAATCTTAAATTAATTAAACTAATTCAAAAGAAACATTTTTATGTATAGAGATATATTTACTTCTCTTGATTTCCCTTCGAACTGATTAAGAACCTCGTGCGGCAGGCGACTTTTAGAGTTTGCAGTATTCTTAACCGCGTCCTCGCCACCGATGATAATCCTTTCGGAAGACAGATGATTCTCGTCATTAGCGTCCTTAAACTTATTCTCCTTATTATCCTTTTTCTTGTCCTTCTTTACGTGCTTCTCTTCCTTGGGACTTCGTGGACCATGTTTGTCGTCCTTTTTGTCCTTTACCTTGTCTTCCTTCGCGAGCTTCTCTTTGCTTACGGCGAGCTTCTCTTTGCTCGCGACGAGCTTCTCTCTGCTTGCGAACTTCTCGTCCTTGTTCTTTGGATGAAGGATCTCTCTCGGCGCTGGACTTAGTGGTTCCGGAGGATCTTTCAATCTAAACGCGACCGGTGATGGCAAACGAATGGGCGATGCATCGCGTTTGTTATTCTGCAATTCGTCCACCACGATCTTAGGTTTGTCCCATCTGATAAGTACAATACGCGCAACATTAATTATTTCCATTTTATTCACAAATAAATGTATTCTATATTTTTATTAAATCCGTGCAACAATTTTATTATTGCTAGACATTTTTATGTCAAACGCATTGTCGTTCTCTTTTATACTTTTTTTTCCCGATAATAAATATAACTTCACCTTTTAGGTACGCTGCTTGCCTGCTTGCCGTAGAGCTTCAAACCCCACTCGTCGTCCTTCGTCAAATTGTCGACCTTTGACAGATTCGTAGCAGAAGCGCTCATGACAAATCGTGGGGGTTTGTTTGGCGCGGCGTTAATTGGCGCCGGTGGTACGTGCAACTCGCTCGAGACATTGCTCTGCGAACCATTCGGAATTCCATTGTTGCCGCTGTTCGTGCCCGGCATGGGTGCGTTCAGCGACGAGGCCGAGCTTTTATGAGACAGATCGTCAAACTATAACAAATTGAATTATCCTACTTTTAACTGGAAACTATCTCCAACAGATAAATTTATTTAATTTTATTTCAAATAGTTCTCTCTGATTTTCTGCTTTTTATATATACTTATATATATGTTTTTCTTATATATTTTTATGATCATATTTATGCACCAAAACTAAAAATAATAAAATTAATTAACTTTTTCACCTCAAAATTAATACTGTAACATGGTATAATTATAAATATTAAACTTAGCATAATAAAACATAATGCTATAATTAGAATATACATGCGTTTGATTGTATTTACCGTAAATTCGTCTTCGTCCTCGCTAATGACACCAGGATCAGCTTCACCCGGTTCCTGGCGCGTGATCCTGAATTGGTGTTCTTCCTTTTCATCCAAATTGTTTCCATCGAGCCGACTTTTGCTTTTCCCTTTGACTTTATTGCCGATCGACTTGGCTAGTTTCTTAAGACCCTTGCGTTTTTCGAGGCTACCGATACTAAGCAAACTACCGCCGATTGATTGTGCAGCTGTAGACAACTGGCCTAAGGAACTTTTGTGACGCTCCTTCTTGCTTAGATCAGTCAGACTTCCAGCCTTCACAATAAAGCCGATCCTCACCTCGAGCTCGCCTCTTTCTTTCGTATTCTCTTTGCCTGGTTTGCTGTTAAGGGTGTACCTAATACAAGCACATTTATTCCCTCATAATTTTATCGACAACAAATAAATAATATATATGCTTACTTTTGTAAAACGTATTATAGTTTACACAATCGAATAACAATATTTACTAAAGTTTTGATATATGTTAGTAATATAGCGATAATATAAAAATTTATAAAGCGATGTTTACTTGAAAAAAGATGAATTCCGAAAACACAAATTATATAAATGAATAAAAATAAATTGTAGGAAATTATATAAAGCACGAGAAAAAAAAATGTTTGAATACTCAATTACGTTAAAAATTTATTGCCACACAAAGTGAATGTTTAATTATAGCGTTATGTATTAATAATAGAAGAAGGAATGCGGGCGATTAATGAGATAGTGATATGGCCGCGGCGATTTCTCTTTCCCGAGCAATTTTTTAAATAGATTTGCATAAAACACAATTCGCAATTAACTATGCTATCCCGTACCATCTGTTCTTGGGCCTCTCGTACACGTCGAAGCTCGAGAGTGGTACGCTGACGGTGCCGAGGAACTCGTCGACACCCAAGAAATTGCGATGCAGGGCGGTGAGGACGATTTCCGCGGTATTTCCCTGCTCCGGTATGAGTAGCTCGCATTCTTCGTGCCATTCCACGTCCTTGGTAGCCTTCTCCTTCACTGACGTCTGGTACTTTTCCTTACCGAGGGCGATCGTTACAAAGCAGTCGTTGGTCTCTGCATACGTACAGTCACAATTCGGCGTGTCATTTCACGTGTGGGCGACGAACGGTCAAAAGGTTGGGAGATTAATGAGACATATGTAACGGGAATTAAAGATCTGACCCGATAGAAAGATATGCAAAGCTTTGTCCGTTCTTGATGCCAAAAACTCTATTATTATGAAAGAGTTTGCTTAGTATTCACTCGATAAAAAAGAATAAGTTTTTATTTGAATTTCAACTTTTGATCTCAATTAGAAAACTGTTTTAATATTTACATATTACTTACAATAAAAGTAATTTATACATATATAAGTATATAGATATTCAATTTTTGTTTGATTTTCGTCTGTGAATGAGGAAATGTAATTTGATCGGATAACATAAAACTATTAATTCGTATATTTCTACAAATGCAAACTCGTTATTACTTGCAATGTACGTTTCGTTAACGGTACTGTGTTCCCTTATTTAGTTGCAGGTAATAAATATTGTAATGTCATAACGTGCATTGAGGACGCGTGTCATCAAACCATCAACTCGTCGCGTACCCAATTATACTAATTATTAGGTCGTAAAGATAATAAATAGATATATGTATGTATATGTTCATCGCATTAAGCACAGTTATGCAGCATAATGCACAGCTAAAGTTACTGAGTTCGAGTCAAAAAGTACACATGCTCTTTTTAATATTTTACTCTTTAAAGTTTTTATATTTTAAAATTATTTTCTTTAAATTGACAAACAAGAATTACGATATCGATAAGATTCAGAAGACTTTGTAATTTCATTCTATGCTGAAAACTTTTTATTTTTATTCCTATATCGTATCTTTAAACTCGTTGATAAATAATACATCTTCATTTCTTATCGAAGTGTATTTCTCACAAAACTCAACATTTATTATTTAATTACAGTAGAAATCATCGTTGATTCAAAATATTGCGACACATCATATTGCGTATTTCGATTTTGCTGAGATAAAGGAATTCTATATTCGCGTTGGACGAAATTCAAGACTAGCATAACGTGTTTGTTTGTACAATGACATAAATTCGAGCATTGTTTTGCAAACGTGCTTTGCTAACAAAAACCGGATGATTCATGATCTAAAATAGCAGCGGAATACGGTATCGGCGCGAATACGCGTAGTAATATGTAAGTAAGTAAGAAACGTGATGATGCACGCGTCGATGAGTTACAGCTGGTTTATTGAGAAATCTGAAAATTATTTTGTACAGGATGCTTCATAAAACGTCGAAACAACATCAAGAGATTGAAAAGAGGTGTCTTTTATAATTCAATTGATTCTCAAATATTTTAAATATTATATTTCATGCAACTTTTTGTTTTTCTTTTTAAAAATAGAAATGGGGTAAATTTTAATATAATAGGATTAAAAATACGATACTCACTGTGTTTTCCTTTAGTCAGTAAGTCCTTGGCCCTCTGAACTGTAAATAAATAAAAAGAAATAGTGTCACACACACAAACAACTATGTAACAAATATTTAAGACAACTGTTTACGCATTATTAGAATTCGTATTATTTAATGTTTACATTCCAAGGTACACTTGGAATAAATTGCCAACCGCACAGATTATTTTAGCGCGATCTATCCTTCAATTCACAAGCTATATTAATATTAATAATATACGCTCACAGCTCGTAATAAACTATATAAACAGGTATGCATATTCAAATATTCACATTTGCATGCACTATAATTTAAGTATTAATGCCGTAAAAAACAGCTATAAGTCGTCGTGAAAATAGAAATTTCTTTATAATCAATCGACTTTCCTCGATCCGCGTGTTTACGAGAAAATCTCACATCATAGCTTTCGCGCATAATTGCTCTCGCTTATATCAGAGTAAAAGCTACGTATGTATCAGTTACCGCCCCATTACACTGATTTCGCGATTCCGATAACGATAAATCAATCATTCTGTTATTTTCATTATTTTATGTTGTTTATTCTTTTTAGCATTACAGTGATATTATTAAATATATGGAGAGAGAGAAAAAGAAGAGAGGTATCAATTATATCAGTTATATTGTATAACATATTGTATAATAAAATAATTCATAAGTGTGTTCACAAAGTTTGTATTTTAAATGTCATTGTCATTTAATAAAATTACGATTAATATTAACGTTAACAATAATCAAATGTGAAATTTGCGAATTATAGATTTTTTGAGAGTTGATTGAATTTTGCACGCAAGGTATATATAAACGTGCATCGTGGCATTAAAGCTTGTAATCAAGCGAGAAATTCCACGTAGGTCATTTAACAATCAAATCATTTCACGCAGCTTAGCAAAATACGGAGTTTAAACAACGATTTCATATAGTTACATCATTCCAATTTTATAGGCGCATTTCCAGAAATCGGGGAATCTGATATGCAAATATTCATAAAATGATTGCGGAATAAACGTTTTACGTTAAATAAGAAGGAGGAAGCAAAGCCCGCGTCTCTCCCAATTATAATCCGTTAGTCCTAACGTGAAGCGTTACCGAATAACTGTAGGAGGCATTTCCTCGTTCTCACACGTGCAACGGCGATGAACCGTAATGAATGTGTGAGATACGACGAGGTACATATTCCCCGATTTCTCGCGCATCGAGGAGAGTCAGCAGAACCGACTCTCTCGTCGCGCATTCTATCTCCTCCGTGGTCTCGGAGTTGAGTCGATGGATTCAAAGTCCTTATCGCGATAAAACCGCAGCCAAATACCGTTTACTCGGATAGAAGTGCTTCTCAACGCTTTGCGCATCCCAACAACGTATCCGCGATCGTAACAATCCGACGACACGCGATGTTCAATCGATCTTTTTTATCTTTTTAAAAGATTTCCAAGCCCTTTAGATCCACCCCGAATTTTATTCAAATAATCGCATTAATTTTATACTACATATTTTATATTGTTAATTCTTTTTACACAAATCTTTTGCATCTGAAATTATTTCAAATTAAATGAAAATAATAATAAAAAAAAAAAAAACGAAATTAAGAATATAAGATTCAAAGATCTTTCTTAGAAGTGTTTCTCAACGTTTTGTGCATCCCAACAACGTATCCGCGATCGTAACAATCCGATGACACGCGATGTTCAATCGATCTTTTTTGTCTTTTTAAAAGATTTCCAAGCCCTTTAAATCCATCCCAAATTTTATTCAAATAATCGCATTAATTTTATATTACATATTTTATATTGTTAATTCTTTTTTACACAAATTTTTTGCATCTGAAATTATTTCAAATTAAATGAAAATAATAATGAAAAAAACGAAATTAAGAATATAAGATTCAAAGATCTTTCGTATTTGAATATCGTGAGTCTTGAAGATACTACTTGGCCTGGCAGAGGCAGAAAGGGGAACATCGAATAACCGCTAAACATGCTTTCACGCATCGCCTATTTTGCATCGAGATATGAAAGAGATAGAAACTTGTCACTCGATGATTCTCCAAGCATCGCGAAAAGAGGATTCATAAGTACTGTATACATACTTGTATAGTTTGTTGCAAAAGTATAATTATCAATCTTAATTCCATCCTCGAAGGACGAAGAATTTTGTGGATTTTAACCTGGCAAATCATTCAGATTCGCATTCGGTTTTAGCCAAGAGACTCGAGCACAGAGATATCAAACATCTGGTTCTTCACGTCGCGTATATACACGTGACACACGTGTGTCAATTCGACCGCGATACTCTCGTATTTGACGAACCCGTTAACGCCCGAAGGTAAAAGTCTCGCGCGTGCTAATTAAAATGACAAGTTGTCTAACACGAGCATGCGCTTTCGCGAATTAAGCTGCACTCTCGGTAACAAGACTCTTTATCTTGCGATCAGTTTCGCGGTGAACGGCGGAATCTAATTAAAGACTGCTTAAACTGCACGTTGAAAGTTAAAAAAAAAATATATATACTGACAACGAGTCGTTCGGAGATTTGAGTGAGCTTAAAAGAAAAGCGAAAAGAAAAGAAAGAAAATATGTAGAGCAGACTCTTCTCCAAGGATTGAATCTGGATAAAAATAATTTTTACCGCGACATTAAATATAGCAGAAAGATGAGCCATTACATATATCATGGCCGATGAGCGCGCATATTTGATATATTTAATTTCAGTATATACATACATATAATAAATTTCACTATACAGAGATTGGAATGCACAGGATGATCTCTTTTAAATAAAATAATAAAATATTCATTAGACAAGTGAAATCGATATATTTCCGTGAGCTATATCCATGTAGCAAAACGATGCATAATTGCATTGCGTTTAATTACTTATCGGAGTTAATTGTGATTACTAGAAACCGTTGCAAGCTATAACAAATAAAAAGATAAAAAAACTAACGACGAACGTGCGTCGATCTTCTTACAATAATCTCAAGAAATGAAGAAAGTGCGATTGACAAATAAAAATTAAAATAAAAGAGAGAGGTAAATTAAAATAATGTAAAATTATTCTCAATTAATCTGTGTTCAACTGCAAAATCATTTCACGTATATCAATAGTGTAAAAATATAGTAAAATTTATTAAATATTTAATATAAATAATAAATATATGTATATATTAAATATATTTAAACTAATTTGATTAATTTTATTTATCTATTTTATATATATTTATAATATATATTAGTAATTCTTAATTTTAATACTTAAAAAGTTAATACTTAATCGAGAGATATTAAATTATAAATATTAATTTACAAAAAATATATCGAGAGATATGCTTTTTTGTTTACATTTCTTCGCAATTATAGAAAATTATACTGTACATAAAATATACGATTTAGAAATTATATGAAAATTATACGATCTGAAATTTAGAAATTATTATGTCGCGTGATAAAATAAAATCGAGGTTTACATTTAAGCACAATGCGAAAAGGAAAAATTACTTTCGAATGATGATGCATTCTCGACTTAAATACACGTTGCACTACGACTACGATGATTCGGTGACATACCTCGGAACAATATCCTTTATTTGTGCGCCACGCTGCTCCGCTCTCTTTATGTCTTTTTTAATTTAAGATAACGAGGACGATAAAAGACAATATCTCAAAATATTTTCTCATGACACATCCTGACATTGACATATACGCTGAACTTTGAAATTCGTCATCTATATCATTGATAAGATTATAATCTTATAAGAACACGAGAGAGATTAAAGCTTTTTAATAATTTATTATTCCTATCTCTGTTATAAAAATTTCGAGAATATTTCTTTAAAAATTTAAATAATTTTATCTCGAATACGAGATAAAATTATCTCGTACTCTTTCATATGACACATCTTATGTTAGCATCAACAGACACACTAAACCTTGAGATTCATTTAATATGCTATTGATAAAATTATAATCTTAAAAAAGTCGCAGAAGACTAAAAAATTTTCCAACGCGCACGATCTCTTATTTTTATCTCTTCTATAAAGAAATTTAAAGAATGTTTTTTATTAAAAACAATGAATGTTTCTTATTAAAAATGAAAACAATGAAAAAAACAAAGCTTCCTCTGAGGAAGCAAAAAATAATGGAATGTATTTTAAAGAAAATATTACACATATTTTTTATCTCCTTCATTTTTATAAAATTCAATTTTTAACATCGCGATACGATAACGAATATTCTTGGTAAACGTCCAGTTTTATCTGCGATGAAATACGTGACGAATACGAAACGGCATTCACGGCATTCGCGTCATCGGGGCTCGGACAACACCGGATACATTCCTGCGCAGCGCGACGAGACTGCGAAAGGTTTCGTTCGCCTAGTTTCCGAGCGAGGACACGTAACCTTACGTATACTCGCGCGGTGATAATCGCGTTTACGGTACACATATCGCCGCGGTGTATCCGCGAGAGCGTTCGACCATATCTATCGAAAAAAGGGGGGCGTCGTTTCACGCCACTCACGCGGTATCGCTCACCCACCTGTCACTTGAACGTGCGTCGGACTCCACATCTCGGAAGTTGGCTTCGGTCACGCACGCACGTATCCTCCGTTCGTTCGTTAAAATTCACCCGGTACAATTGCGAAGCACTTTGCCGTTGTCGCGCGATCTGTGCGGCGATAATGACGAGGACGCGCGACGCGTCACGAACTAATGTTTACGCATCACACGAATAAAAGATTCACGCACTGTCGACCGCCTCGCTCGCTCGCGGTCACTCGACGTCCGACTCCGCCGCGCTCCAAACCGAAACTCACGTTGCCAACGTCGGCAACCGAGTACCGAGTGTTCGCCATGCGCGCGCATGCGCGGTGACCATGGACATAGTAAGCATAGACTGCGCATCAAGCGTCGCGACGAAACTAGAAGGAGAAAGAGAGCTTTCGGGAGTTTAGTCTTCTCTCTCGGAGAGTAGAGGGGATTATAAACACAGGCATGTATATATAAAGAGATTGTAGGCGTAGAGATAAACTATTCGTACTCCTTTCATTTCTATATAAATAAGGAGATCTATATCCACAGTCAATCAAGTTAAAAAACGATAAAAACAAATGCTGATATATTACGCTCTCTTTCTAATTTTGATACGCAAACGGTTGAGATGGAAGATGGATTTACAATCTATATTTACAATCTATATATTTACTAAGTCTATGGCGATAATTTTATGACCCGTTCGTATTTTCGAACAACTGATACGATCGGTACGCCAGATACATTTAAAAGAGTCTCGCTATGATTACCTTCATGACGCTAATGGCAAAAAATAAAGATCATTATGTATAAAAGAAACGTAAACAGTAGAACTCAATCGACCATGACATTCCAATATTTTCGAGATAAGCGTATAACAAAATTTTAATACTAGTACTGTAATTTGTTTGTTTTGTTTAAATTCTACTGCTTATGTTTTTTGACATTGGAAATTTATGACGCGAATTAAATATAATCTACTGACACAATATGACACACACGAACAATACATAATCTAAAGGGGGGTTTAATACTTCGAAAGTATTTTCATAAAATATTGTCGCGCGTATAGAGTTCACTTTTCATAAGACTTCTATTTTTATAATAGATAATTTGTTAGATTTTACGCACGTATATGCGTTGACAATGTAATAACAGTATATCCTATAATGAAAAATGTATCACACACAAGACACAATATGAATGCAAAGATATTATTAAAACGTACACATATGTATGAGTTTTAATTCCATAGCTTTGGCCTTCGTATCTGAAAGAGATTTCCCGTTTGTTTCTCTCGTATATTTGATTAACCATATCCTGAATGAAATGTTAATTACCCTTCGCAGTCTGAGATCTCCACGCCGATAAGGACTGTACTACAATCGTGAGAAACACTTTATGTGTATCTCGGATTCTGATAGTCATGATAAAATGATTAGCAGCCTTGCTGAGAGCGTGATGACAAGAATAGCATATTATACAAAATATACAATTAATCGATTTCTATAATTAAAGTTTGTCTTGATATTTAAAATTTAAATAATAAATATTCAAAATTATTTTGAATTCACAGCCGTTATTTTAGATCGATACAAAAATATCGTAAAAAATTATTTTTTTCACAGTTTCATAATTTATTGAAAAGTTATATATGAAAATGGTGGCATGAGAGACGAAGATATAATTTTCGATATAACTCGCGAGACTGACGTTTTCAAAGTATTCTTCGTATCTGCGAGAGAAAATACCGTATGCATATGCGATTGGTGAGTCTTAAACACGAGTAAGAGTATAACAACACGCAGTATGATTCGTCACCGTTAAGATATGAGTGCACGCATAAAGTTTGTTGTCGAATGCATATAAAGACGATGCCAGCAAGACCGATCATTATAACGGTGTTATCTGACATGCGCATATTAGAAACGAGCTTTTGTCTAACATTAAATTAAATTTTTTTTTTTTAATTGTGATAAAAATAAATAATAATTTCCTAAAATATTATTTTCGAATTTAATTATATTATATCGAAATAATTTTTTTATGAGATTTACAATGATAACATGTGATTAATTTTTTTACTTGCGATTTATTATAACGTCTATGAAAATGCAGTTAGATTAGTAACATGATTTTTAACTGTAAAATATTAGGCTTTTGTGTATATTGCATTTGCGGGGAAAAACTATCCGGAGAAATGATTAAGGTTACTTAAAGCTGAGCTAAGCGGTTTTATTACGTTTTATTGCGACCGAACAACTGCCCGCAAAGATTGCCGAAGAACGGAAGTGGCGAGGTGATAGCCGCGTGTACCATAATTGCCGTGCATCATCGTGCTTGCTATTTCGTAATCATTTAATAGGGACTTCAACTTGTATGGCTTATTCGATTGACATCAACACGCTAATTTTTATCGATAAATATCTATTTCGCGAATCAAGATTTATTCATTAAAATATAAATACATAATTTAAATTAATCTATAAATATAGATTCATTTTTAAATATAAAATATAAAATATATGTGCAAACATAAAGATTTAATTTTATCGATATTTTTTTTTCTCAACCATTAAATATATACGTCATATATAGATGTCATGTCGTACATATGTCCCTAATGATATGATGTTTGAAGATAGGTGTATACAGTCACGTATCATTAACTTTGCCGCCTAATTGCCAGAGCGCATTCGCTCTGAAGGATTTTTTCGCGCGATGGCGCGCCTACTTTTATCCGTTTTATCGTGGGTGGTTTGCGCGTTTTACAATCGGCGGAGTGTCGCCTTTTATCGCGATGCGCGCATTCGTGTTTCCTCAAATCGGCATTGTTACGCCAGCGCGATTGCATCACGATTACAATCTCGCATTACGATCATCCGCGACTCGCTCGGATCAGCACCAATCGCCTTGTCGCATTCCGTGGAAAAAAAAGGAAATAACATATTCATCGGAGACGCGCAGGTATTAATCATGAAAGTCGCATTAGAAAAAACGCGACTGCTAGGAGCGATACTGTTGTTCGTAGAACAACATTATTTATATTCAGTCTTTTATATTCAGTCTCAATTGATTGATAAGTAAGGAAAATCATAATTAATTTTTTTTTATCGCGTTAACTTAATGCCAATATCTTCGTGATATTTAAACAAAAGATTGCAATATTCAAAATGTATAAAAATTGAAGGCGAAGTATAAAACCAGTTATTCCACCTGCTTTATTGCAATTAAATAGTGAATTATTTAATTTAATTTTTTATTCAAGTGTGTGCGACATTTAAAGAACATTCTCTATATTTATATAAAAATACATAAAGAATGTAGAGAGAGAGAGAGAGAGAGAGAGAGAGAGAGAGAGAGAGAGAGAGAGAGAGAGAGAGAGAGATACACGATCACATAAAGAAAAATTCTCATCGCTTTCTGAGAAAAAAGAGAGAGAGAGAGAGAGAGAGAGAGAGAGAGAGAGAGAGAGAGAGAGAGAGAAAGATACACGATCTAATAGAAAGTTGTAGGAAGATTGGGGAAACAAAACGTATTTTACTTAAATTTTAAAAATTGTATGTTCTTTTATTGATATATTTATCTATTATTCTATTCTGAAAATTAAAAAACTGAGTATTTTCCCTAACAATAAATATTTTCGTCGTTTTTTATCGACCAATATATTCGATCTAGATCGTAGCATGCGGTGTTTCGCGCACCTGTCACCAGGCGTCGCCGCCATGACAGTTTACAGCCCGCTTCACTTTCGTTCGTTACAGTACGTTCCTTTCGCTTTTCCGATTCGGCACGGTTCGATAAGTCTGTCCTCGTGACAGTGTTTTTCGTATATTTCTTCGGCATCGTGTTCAGGAACGCGTCGAACGGACTTACATCTCGTTTCGTCGCGATTGCTGCACGTAAATCAAGCGCGGTGTATACGGGTAAAGCGACCTTTGTACGACAAATTCGTAAAGTACAAATCAACAATGAAGAAAACATCAACCGACGAAGAAGATACTCGTCTTTAATCTTACAGTAAGAATAAAGTCACAAGAGAGAAAATAACGAAAGAAAACTCGATTGTTGCAACGTAACAATAAAAGAAGAGAAGTCTCGATAAGGCTCTTCGCGAATTTAAAATTCGATCATTTGTCGGTCGAGTCCGCCATTACGCGCGAAATCGCATTTCGCGCCACGTATCGCCCAGTCCTTGTTCCAACGATCGCTTCGTGGCGTAGAGTAACATCGGGCACGATCGGATCGATTCGGTAATCGTCGGGACAGCCGAGACGGCCGAGGCCGAGGCCCGAGCGCTCGGGCCTCTCCGTCATCGTTCGTGCCCGTTCGCGTCATACGTGCGCGCGCGTCCGTCTCGTGGTGTTTGTCCCCGTCGCGCTCGTCTCGGTTCGCGCGTGACTCGCGTTTCGCGCGTTCCTTGGTGCGGGTACGGTGTGTCTCCGATCTGATCCCGGATTCGCGGGGTGCGTCTCTCCGCATTGTTTCTTTTTTTTTTTTTATTCTCTTACTTTTTTTTCCCTCCTCGACTCTCGCCTCTCCCATCGAGGTTCGAGAACGACGCGATGTCCTCGCTGAAGGACGATAAACCGCCGTGCGCGCGACTCTGCCACATCGTCAAGTGGGACGACTTCCCCGGTTACGGTTTCAATCTGCACGCGCAGAAGGGCAAGAACGGCCAGTTCATCGGCAAGGTGGACGACGGCTCGCCGAGTCAGGCGGCCGGTCTGCGTCAGGGCGACCGGATAATCGAGGTGAACGAGATCGACATCGCGAACGAGACCCACAATCAGGTGGTCGAGCGCATCAAGGCATTCGCCAACGAGACCAAGCTGCTGGTGGTCGATCAGGAGGCCGACGATTATTTCAGGGAGAACAACATCGTTATCAAGGGCACTATGCTCAACATCAAGGTGATCAAGACGCCGGAAAGGAATCCCAACAGCGTGGAGGATCGCTCCGACGGCAGCAACTGCTCAGTCGACGAGGTAAGTAATTCCTCTATTCTGCTTTTCGTATCTTAACTCTAGACGTACCGAGCACACGATTTATTACGTATCGTAAATTTCAGTGATTTAAACGGCATATTATGCAATATGCACTTTATACCATCTCAATTTTTTTCTTTTTTAATAGAGACTTATTATTATTGCGGAATTCATATATATAAATAAGTTGTTTTTATATATATGATTATGGTATTATGTATATAATTAGAAAAAACTTGGTACTCTTAAAATTAAGATATTTTTTATATTGAATCATTATTATGGATAAAAAATGGCTATATACAAAATAAACACGCAGTTTGTGTCGATGTACAATAAATTATGAAATTTAAATCGCATACGAGAGTAATAGGCTCTATTAAAATCATTTTGAAATCACAAACGGTTACTTTGTAATAAACATAAATGCGCGTGCATATTCAAATTCGCGGAGTGCAAATACAAATATGCGCAAATAACGTTGTAATTGCAAAAGAGATATCGAATAATTATCTCAATTTTACAAACCGATCTATCAAAATTTACAATGAAATAAAAATAAATATCGCATTCTCTCTTTCTATTTTTTATTATAAAAATTTTAATATTATAAATAAAAACAGAATAATAATTCTCTTCTATGAAGACTATTATCTACTTCTCATCGACTATATTTTTACTATCGAAAATATATGCGTGTCATATATATGCAGATAAATTTCTTGAAAGTGATTAATGCACATTAAGGCGAACGCAAGTGCGTTAATCGCGTCTTCTCCGGCTTTGAAAGTCCCGAGAAACGACGCGCCCGTATCGAAAGAATCCGTGGCATTCACGTGGAATTTTATCGGAGTTGGGTCCACCTGTTGGATTCGTCGCCGCCGCCGCCGCCACCGCCGTTGGTCGCTCTCGTGTGTTTACGTCGCGTCCGTTCATGCCTAGAAAGTGTCTGGCACACGCTCGCAGCGCGTGTGCAGCACTGCAATACATCGAACGCTGAATACATATTGACGACCTGGTCTAGAAGGCCATGCGTATGTGTATAGATGGTAATAAAATATAATTATTAATGTATCTCATACGCGTCCGCGTGATATTGATATATATATATATATATATATCTTACAAACGTTTTATTTTCATAAAAATAGATATACTACAAATAAATACTACGCGTTTAGCAGCATTTTGATCTACAAACCTTATTCTAGATTGTTGTAAAAAAATCTCACCAACTCATTTTACATACATATGTATTTGTTGAACATATACAGGGGGTTTATCGAGCTGATAACTATCTATTGAATGCGGTCGCCGTGTTGTATTTTTTACGCCGTAACATGCAATATTCTCAGCTTTTATAGCATATTCGAACTTGCGTAAAATACAAGCAGGTGCGCGTTATTGAATGCACATGCGTCATCGTACCGTAATTAGTTATTTCTCTGCAGAATAGTTTTGTCGTCATTGTGCTCTTTTAGCTATTCCAATGATGTATTGCAGTAAAAATAAGGAATAGAAATTTGAAATATCGTACGATACAAAAGAAATTTGCAAATGTGAAAGTTAATTATATATAACATAAATTTCTTTTAAATCCATGTGACTTTTAATGCCCTCTATTTATTTGATCGAGGGATTATCTATCTGCAAAATTATCTTATTAAATTTGTGATACGTCAACAATATTGTATGATTTATAAGCCTTATCTTATCGAATTTTATCTCGTATACAATATTACTCGCTCTTAATTTGGATTTATATAGGATAAACTTTATACGTTTATTATACAAATATTTTATGCTTATTTTTTGTTGCGAATTCGATTTGCGTAAGGATCATTCGTACGATGTATTTTACGGAAGAATAACTGCATTGAATCATAAATTATAAATGCAATTTCGATTTTTTACCGCGATTCATGCGCTGCGCGATTTAATCGTGATTAGATGTTTCGGCGATAAAAATGCTTGATAATGCTTTTATTTACATGGATTATCAGGTAGCGTGAACTGCGCGATACAGGAAGTGATTTAAATTATTGAAACCGTTTTTTTAAGGAAAATGTTGCGCAAATAGCATAAAGACGGATATCTAACAATAAGTTATTTTCTCAACGATCGCGTATCCTCTCTCGGCGATGACGCGTCTCTTTGTGCGCGCCGTCAGCTGACTAATAGAACGAGAAATCGCCATTTTTTTCGTCGATGCCGCGTGATTATCTCGCGGATTTTCTCACTGTCATGTTTCTTTCATTATTATCAATTATATGGAAACAGTCATGATCAAAAAATAAAAAATTATGGTAATTCATATGTTCATCATAGTTTTTGCTAAAATTAAACTGCAAAAAATTTTTCCAAGATATTATTAGATATAGAATATTTTACAAAATATTCTAACACAATAATATCATACATTTTAAAATGTTATCGAAATAATTTTTAAATCAATTTTAATTTATTATTATAAATAATTCAATATTGATTATAAAAATTTACTATGGATTTTAATTTGTATACGGCATATGTTAATATGTGTGAGATTTATTATAGCCATAATTTATTCTGCGTATTTTCTTTTTAGCTTCAGGATTGTATATGTAATAAAAATCACGATATAGATTGCGAGAGAGAGAGAGAGAGAGAGAGAGGCATAGTTTACACTATTTTTTATGAGTCATTATTTATAAGATTTTTGTCTTATTGTGTTATAAAGAATTATCTTTAATGTTATATTTTTTCTTATTATTCACTTGTACAATCTTTCGGTTATACATCAGTAATATCTCTGAAATATCTCCATAATTACATAAAAATTAAAAGGATTTATCTTTTTTACAATATAAAAATTATATAATTACTAAAATAAAATTTGTAGTATATTGTTCTGTCTCGTGACTCATAACTCGTATTTTAATTCCACTAAAGCTGATTTAACTAGGGACAAAAAGACAGTTTATCTCTCTGTAAATAATTTGTCCATATTCGCATCCAGTCGTCATCATCATCATCGATGCTTTTTTGCTCTGTTATCGGCGATGATATTCTCGTTGTGTACATTGAAACATTCACCGCACTTATGACTACATAAATTCGAATAAACACTACCCAAACTAAGCTAATGATGTCTCTACATCTTCGAGACCATCTGTATTTACTTGAATCGAGAAGTATAAGGCAGAAATGGCAAGGAAAAAGATCTCTTGACACCTATAATATATACGATGTCTATAAAATGTGTAAAAGCAATATTCTTATTTCTTTTCTACGAAACGCAATTTTCCTCTGTCGATCTTTTTTCTTCATTTCAAAAAATAATACAATACATTGTTGTTACATATAGTACAACATTGTTGCTTTTAAACCATTTGATAGATATCTTAGAATTAAAATAATTGATTATATATTCTGACTTGATGTTAGAAGGACGAATCATTGAAGAGAGAGAGGACGTGTGGACGTTTCTTTATACATGACGATATTCTCTTTTATTTCTAGGCCACTGAATCATTTATTGTTCACGTTACAAGCTTGTTGGTCAGCATTATCTGCTATAATAGCGTCAATTATTAATATTTGAATTTTCTCAAGCAGCAATAAAAATTATAGTAATAAAGGGGAATTATAGTCGATTTATATTATAATGTCGTATTATGAATCAATTGAGAATCGCATTTGGCATCGAAGCGCTAACACAGGTTTGCGACTTATCACATCGATTTTAATTGTCAGATGATATCATGCATATATGCGTTCTCGCGTGTCGCAAGCGCGTGTTTATTACGTGTACGGAATGCGAACAACCCTTATCGCGTTTTACAATACGAGACGGGCCGACAAGACTTGTACTGTCATCTATCACTTCATTGTATCGAAATCTTTTGGCACATTTTCCATGATACTAATTATAATATTGATATTATAATTATTTAAATATTAAATTATAATATTAATATTATTTTCTAATTCTATTATCATCTTCTTCTAGAGAATTTTGATACTTTTATTTCTTGCGCTTCTATTTTATTATTAAAAAGACAGTGTTTATGTCCCTGTGTATTAACTAGTAATTTTTATATATTTATGATACTCTTCTTTTCCTCTATTTATATTATTTTACTTTCTGTACTATCTTCAGTAGGAAACATAATTTTTTTTTTGTATTTATTACTTTGGGTACACACACGTGTTTAAAGCATTGTCACGAGCCGGTATCGTGCCACTTTTCGAAGTCACAGGAGTATTCGCGATGTAGTCGTACTACGGGAATGAATGAAATGTGATTGAATCATGCTGAATAAGCGGAAGCTTTGCCGATTCGCACGTGCCAACGCACGAACTTTCCATCTATGCGCGACAATAAAGATTGTCATTTAATATTTCCTGCTTCCGATCACGCGACCAGCGACTTTTCAAAGATGCTAAAAACCTCGTTTTCATTATTTTCAATGATAAATTATTACCGCAACTCGAAGAATATTTGAGTAACCGAACAGAGTTTTATTTCTTTTCGAAGGAAATTACGAAAACTTTAAATATAAAATAAGATTTCATTCAAAAGTATCTGATATATATTTATTATTTCGCGAGTTTATTTTTAATATCGTAAAATGTAGATAATTGAATAATAAACATATTACCATGAAGAATATCAAGATACATTATATTGATGATGCGCGATGGATAAATATTTTCCATATTTGCAAAGTATTTTAGATAATTGCAATGAGAGAAGGCAAGATTAGATCATCACGCATACCCGAATTCGGAGTTAAAAAAAAAAAAAACACTGAAATCAGCATTCGGTAATGCTATTTTAAATTCGCGATGAGTCTGATTTCAACGGTTTAGTTTGTAGACGGAAAATGACGACGTGCGTTATTAATATCCCGCTTATATGCTCGTCATTGTCCGGACAATAATTCATTTATACAGAGGCAGACGACTCGCCGAGCCGCAGTTTATACACTTCGTTTAACCCTTGAACATCGGTTAGAGGAGTTTGCCTCGACGGGAATTGGCGAAATTACGATGAAGAGGAAGATATATAAAGGATAATAGAGAAAGTATTGCAACGCTGGTTAATTTTTAAATACCGCGACATCTCGAGTTCCCTAAGATATTTGATATCTTCAATTTAAAGGTACTTATACGTATTTTAGTTATTAATATTTGTCAAAGATATTTTAATTCGTAAAAATCTTATTTGTATTTAAACTTTATTTAAATATGCAAATATATGTGGATATGATAGCGTTACATTAAAACTCACGCAATATAAAAGTGAAATAAATAATTTATAACAAATTACATTTTTCTAATTAAGCGATATAATTGCAAAACGGTTTATAACGTTTCCGGTGATAAAAACATGAGAAAGGCAAAATTCATAAAATTCGTTTTATAGGCTTGCTTTGTCTGCCAGAAACGTCTTCAGAGGACGGTATCTCCGGTTCTCGGTGATATCGTTATCGTAGCTTCCACGATTGTTACAATCTCGTTCCGACAATGCTTGTACGATGCTTTCTCTCGTATTCCTGGTAACAATCCCGCTTGACTCTGACCAGTCGTGAAAATTTGAAGATTTGAATGCGTAAGCTCGTTCGTTTAACGATCGATCCGTGCTTAATCTTATCCGACGCTCTCATAAATCTGACATACATTTGTTTTATAATTCTTGCATGCCGATTATGAATTCCTCAGGGTCACGATGTGATAGATGGTAATTTTCTCGCTCTCAATTTTACATAGTAATTTATTAAATTAAAATTAATCAATTTTTAGATTAAAAATATATATAAGTTGTTAGAGCAATTTTTGTCGCAAATAATTTTCTCGGAAAAATTAATGAATACGAAATTCTCGGAATTTATGAATATGGAGATAATATGTGTGCATCTCTTAGAATAAGAAAATAACTTTAATAACTCTCAGTTTCATGCGAATATCCCTGCCTTGATACGCAATACAATAACAGGCAAAGCTGCGTTCAAGGAGGAAAAGGGATTGCTCGAATGGAACGAATTCGCTGTAGTTATACGTGTCTTATCGTGCTATGTGGTGGGGAATGAGTCATTTCAACTCCAGCTCGCGGTATGAAAAGTTGCGGCTCGGCTTTTTTCGAATAAATTATCATTTCGCATGAATATGATCAAGTATAATTTCTGTATCTGTACGTGAAGTATTATATTTAAAAATTTATTAGTTATTTATCATTCGGAAAAAAATGGAAAGATATCATAAATTACAGTACAATAGGATAATCCCAGATAAAATTTTTCCAGTTTTGTGATTTATCATTTATTATTTGTTTTTTTTTTTTTTTTCTTTGTATCATCTCGAGTTTCGTATTCAGTACTTTCGCGGTAATGTTCGCGCAGAGTTTCCAGAAAATTTGAAAACTTCTAGCGTTATCTTGTAATTCTAGGAATTACATGCGCTTAGGAAACATCTATCCGTTGTTTACTTAGGCGGTTATCGGTACGAGTGCACCTGCGCCATCGTCTGCAACAATACGCGTCTCTCGGATGCGAGCCATTAGACCGTTAATCGCAGGAAGTCGCTTTTCTGGAGGACATCGGCGTGTTTGACGGCGTTTTTAATTAATTTTCGTGAGACACGCAAATTTTGCGCGATATAGGTATTAAATGAGGGATGCATGCTCTTTCTCTTTCGATCAGAAAATTTCAGTCGCTCACCTCCGACGAACTTCCATTTCCGGTAATTTTCACGAGATTACGTAAATTCCGCATTTATCCGTCGTGATTGCTTGCATCACGATCCTATTATGTTGATTTGATTTATTTCGAAAGAATACAATCCTTAATAGTATTATTTTTAATACGATAAATTTAATTTTATATGTATATATCTTCAAAGATTTATAATATATCAGAATTTATAATATATCAGAAGAGAGAAAAAGAAAGAGAAAAAGTTTATATTTAATAATTTATAAAAATATATGCGATTATTTTGATGAGAAAAATTTGTTTAATAAAAATTTTATTTTTTTTAAATAATTTTGAGAAAATTGAAAATTTTTATATAGTCAAACGAAAAGAAGTAATAGCAAATTTTCAAATGGTTGTTGTGGTAAAGACATGATTGCGAGATGTAATTACTCTTTATTTAGATGAAAAGTTATGAATATGTAGACGATGTGATGGGTGCTTTCATTCTTTCATGACGTTAACATACTAGTTATGATAATGGAATGCGTAGGAGGCAAACAATCGAGGGATTCTACGGTATGGTGGGCGTTGTAATAATTATGCGCGCGTGATCGAAATACTTTTAGAATACATTAATTTAAATACATTAATTTTCTTTTATAAATAATCTATTTAAATAATATTTTAAATTTATAAATTAATGCACAAACAATAATTTAACAACAATTTGGGATTTATTAATTAATTATTTTTTGATGAATTTATCGCAAAAACGATTACTCATTTTCTGGAGAAACCCTGGAGGGAAGGCAATATTTTTATCTGCATGAAAGAATTTATATTAAACTTCTTTTCTAGATCTCGTTTATTATACGTTTCAAATGTCATCTTATTAGAAGGATTTTTGCAAATGGCGCACAAATAGATTGTGTAATAGAGGATTCGAGGAAGTCGGTGTACAATCGCGAATTGCGATATTGTACTCTCGATACAATTAATAGTCATTCTCTTGTGCTCGTTTTCCATTTCGTGCAAAATAGGACATTTCCTGTCTTCTTTGCGTAACGTGTCTGATACAAATGCAAGAGTATGACATATTTCAATATGAATACGCCCAATTTTTTAGTATTATTTGTACAAACTTTTCTTTATTTGCGTTTAATTGATAAATATTTCAACTTGCATGCAATATTTATTTCTTCGTTACTTATTCTTTAAAAAAAAAAGGGCGAGAATGTATTTTCTTAAGAGTTGTTAATTGACTTGTTACATAAATTAAATCTAAAATTTTACATAAGGAGGACAGCGGGGGAGACATTCTGAATTCCGTTATTCGATCTTATTCGATTTCCGCGTCTCGTTCTAGAACGATTTTAGAGGAAAGCGTGCCAAAAACCCGCACACGTTTCGCCTGAATACATATGCAGATAACGGGGATTCCCCTCCAGGGAAGAAACGAGTCGACAAGTATTGCACCATGTTTTTTCATAGCATAGGTATAATTAAATACTCGCCTGCGTGACCCGTCGATAAGCGCGTGTTTATTTCGAAGCTTGATACGCGCGTTTGCTAGTCCCGGAATGTTCTCCTCTTAATCAACAATTTTATTCTTGCGTCAACGCGCGTGCAACAAATTACACGTCCGTTTGGGCTAAAGAGCACAGGTGAATTTGTAGCGCACGTGAAAGTACATAAGTTATTCTTGTTTTCATAATATTTTTAGACAGGAAATTCTTTTCTCCTATTTATAGAACTGTAATGAAATATTACAAATATTAGAAAGTTTTGTTAGCAAAAAATTGATTTGGTTTTTCTTTTTAAAACAAGAAAGGCATTTCTCCATGATTTCAAAATTTTATTAGCAATTTTTTCAAGTTTAAAGTTTTCAGGAAATTTAATAATTGTATAAATGTATATAAAGGAGTATGACTGATATCGCGAAATTATCTGGATAATTGACTTCAAAGATTTTGAAGATCGATTTCGCATTTTACGCGCGATTAAAATTTTAATTTATGATGCATTGCGGATACATTTGGGTTCGAGGTTACAAAAAGAAAAAATCGTGATGATCGTGAGAAGCATTCATGATCGTTGTCGTCCCATGGCACAGATTCCTGCAGTTTTTATAGGGTCGTTGCATCAGAAGCGGCGGAATAAAAACGTCATGTGCAACATGCGCGAAATTTTCGCGAATTATCGTGATCGTACAGTCAGTCTCTCTGCAAAAACGTGTGTAGAACTCGGTCTCGCCATTAACCTTGTAAAATTCTGATCTCTCAATTGTTATTTTTAAAGAAAATCGCGTGGACGCTTCAATAATACCGTCATTTCTATATCAGATAAAATAGGACTTTTATTAGAGAATTTTGCTGTAATGAAATTTATCTTAAAATTTATTTTATGTAATGTATATATATACAATATAATATGTATATGTATGTACACACATTCTGTTCTATCACATTATTTATTAAGTTTTAATAAGATTGATTGATGCATGATGACGAGAAGAAATTTATTATAACAACACATACACATATAGATACGATTCTATTTTATTTAGCATTCTTTATATTGGAGTCTTGCATTCCGTGTATATTATTACGTATACCTTGTTTCGTATCTAATTTCTATTTTGATTACTGTAATTACATCGTATTAGATTATCGAGACAGTCGTCACGGAGAAAGGAAAAAGTTCCGTTTACACGCGTAGTTTCCTTTCGCGGGCGAAATAAATGGCTGCATGGTAATTCGCGAAATACAGAAAGCCAGTCGTACGTGAAATTCAGTATGTAGGACTGTAGCGAGATAGCCGACTAACATTATTTCGAAGGGATTTAAACGGTTCGCGCGGCTCGGGAACCGGTTCTTCTCCAACGTCGCGGTAATGGAATTCCTTTAAGTACCGTTCAGAATTGCATCAAGGATCCAAGGTCATTATAAGTATCTCTCCGCGGGCAGCGATCTTTATCCGCGCCAACTCGTGAGTAATAACGTGTCGTGGCGATACCCGGCCGAGGAGTCGCGATACCATCGCGAAATACTCGAGCGGAAATTCATATTTTGTTGAAGGCGCGTAGTAGTAGGCACTTGTGAATCTCACCGTATTACAATGTGCATTTTTTATCGGTAGTCTGTGCGCGTTGTGTAGAAGCTTGCGCGCCAACACAAGCGAAACGTCGAAAAAACCACAATGTCATTCGACTCAGAAGAAATATCTTGTCTCGTTTTTTCTGCCTTCGTAACTCGGATGCGAAGCTTGGATACTATTTCTTGAATCAATGATTATACCTTAATTCTAAGGTCATTAAAAAGAATCGCATTAATAACGCACAATTATAAAGATACAAAGATACATATATTTTTTTTCTGATCGATGCTGCATTTAATTTATACATCACATCTATTTATATTTAACTTTAGTAACATTAAAAAACATTCTATTAACAGGCTGGTTATTAGATATGCAGAGCATTTTAAATTATATCATGTCACCTGATTGATAATTTCAAAAGTGTCCTTGTATATTATTTTTTTATACATTATTTATTTATGTATTCCGTATATAGTATTTTTTTAATTTGAAAAAAAACGCCTTTTTCCAATAATAATATATCCTTCTGTTTTTCTCGTTTCAGAACACGCAGAAGTCAATCGGCTCCAACGACACAGCGCACAGCAACAGCACCACCATGGCACAGACGACGACTAGCAACAGCAGCGGCAATATGCGGGAAAACGGCAACGGTGACATGAACCACGTGCACGGCACGGGTAACGGCAGCGTGGGGGATGTTGCGAACAGCAGCGAGCCCCGATCCGAAGGCCTGAACCTGAAGATGAGCGTGAAGGAGCTCAGGGAGCAGCTGGCGAAGCGCAAGAAGTACGACCCGAAGAAGGAGTCGATCGGCTTCAAGGACAAATTCGACATCGTGCAGAAACTATAGATGTATCCTCTCGCCTGTGTGACACATCGGTAATTCCTTTCCCTTATTCCTCTCTTTAGAGCCGCCGTTGTCATCGCCGCTCGACGACGATGACGACGGTTTCCTCCTTACGATATAACACGCCGTGTTATAACCGATCAAATTGTTGTCGTTATAATAAATAAACACGCGATACTCCGTTATTTAGGCGCGAACGCGCCAAGCGTCAATGTCGATATCGTAACATTGATACACGTACTCGTATTTAGTGACAAAGAATGTTGCGGAGAATATTAGGATAAAGAAAGATAATGCTGTTTGTACGCGTGTAAGTACATTGTTAATTTTTCGGTTTACACGAAGACAAACTTACACGTGCAATCTCTGTCGCTTCCACGTCGGAAGTTACGACGGATTTCGAACCAGTTGAGCTTATCAACCTTTAAAAGATAGAACTATAATAAAGAGAAAGTTTTTTTTTGACACGTTTCAAATTATTATTTTTTTTTTTATAACAATTATAGTTACACATAGTGATCTAAATATATCTATCGTTTTCTTTTCCGAAGCAAGGCACAATTTAGTTTTATTAAAAATGTTCCTGTTGTAAATATAATTACAACACTTCCCGATATATATTATTAGCGGATAATTAAATCTCACGCTCTCGACTTGATTACCCACGGGGAGTCGTCACATTCACTTCTAAGCATCGTCTCGTCCATTAAATTCGGGAGATCCGCTTGCCGCTTCTTCCCACGACTTTCTCTGACAAGAATTTATCTTTTGATGTAGTAATCATTTCGAACGTTACGTCGATCGTGTTAATCCTTTGCCGGAATTCTCAATCGCGAATAAAGAGTGACTTTGAACAGAAATCGGAAATTTATCTCGACATTCAAATTTCATAGTCTTGATCAATAGTCCGGAGCATAAATCATAGAAAATTAACTTATTGTTAGTATTCATTGTGAAACTATAAAGTTACAGTAAATATTCGATTATTTAAAGGATTTTTTCAAGCATTTTAAATATTTGTGTTTTTAATTTCGTGAACGTTAATTTCTGTTTTCTGTTTATCGCGATTTATTGATTTAGTCACTTGAGGCTGAAGATTGACACGATCGCGTCAGAATGATAAATTGATGTCGACATATGGAGAATTGGACGCGCGCGCGGAACCTCTTGGTAATCTTTCTATGCGAAGCGTAAAAAATTCGCATGAGTCGCGCAGATGTCAATTCCGACTGTATCCGCCTAGAGTCTCAGTCGTGGCGAGGTTTTAAGGACTCGCAAGGACGGACGTTCCTCGCGTGCAATGGACATGCGAAGTCAGTCAGTCGCCCGTTGCACGTTCCAAGGACGAGCGCGCTGACGAGCGTGGGGAGAAAGTACACAGACGAGTCTTCTCATTGTCAGTTTAATCTCCGTTATCGAATTCAGGACGCGAGTCGTTTTTACGCGCGTTACAACATCGGGCAAAGATTAAACGTCCGCGAATCTTGTAATCTACAATAAACCGTTTTGATATATTTGCTCAAATTTGACTCGGTACTTAACGTGGTTAATTCGAAGTACTAACAACGTAGACAACGCCACAAGAATTAAACACTAAACTAAAATGAGTAATTACTCTGATTAATGGTTGATGTGATAGTCACATTGTTTGAATGATATCGTTACGAATAACACACATGGCAAGCTTTCGTATAAATAATTTACAAAATTAAAAAAAATTTTTCTTTTGATTCTCTAAAATATATTTTTCTTAATAATTTTTAGTACTTTAATTAGATCGACGATTTTATTCCAGATGTGATTAGTTTTCAGAAAGAATATCCAGTTCGATGATAATTATTTAATTTCCAGTCATATACTTTTTGATAAGAGAAAATATACTGGACATTTTTAATAAGCGTAATATTAGCGATAAATATAATGTAATGTTAGTGACTAATTGGACCAATTAAATTCATGGGTTATCATCTAACTTAAAGATTATCTAAGATAAGAAGATGGGAATCCTAATGTTTCTCGTCATTAGTGCCACAAAACATCATTTAATTATCGATTTATTTAATAATTTATAATTTTGCTGAAAAAGAATATAATTTCTTACAATTATTGATGAGATTTTATGCACTCTAGAAATTAAAATTTTCCCAAAAATATGTGACTTTGCAATTTAGAAAAAGGAATTGAAGATAAATTTTCAAAAAAATTATGCACTTTATTTACAGCCGCGCGATTTCTCGATTCTTTTCATGTGCACTCTCTTCCTTTCTTTATTCCCTTTCATTGTAGTTTCCGGTTAACGACCGCCACGGTCACTGATTGCGACACGTCTCGTAGAAGAACGCGTGCTAACGTTCTTCGAATAATTTTCATATCATTAGACTTATGCACAATACAATACGTATATTACAATAGATAAAGAAAAATGCAATGATATCTACTGAAAATTCATAGGCAATTAATATCGATACAAGTCGAAAGGGAAAAATATGATTCAATCGTAATCTCGATTCTTCAACATAATTTAATTGGCTTATCACACGATATATATTATGGGGTGTTCGCGAAGCTACTCATCGCGGTCATTTATCTTTTTAATATTACACGAATATTCTTGACGAACGATAATACGCCGTCCTCATTAATAACAGAGAGACATAAGGTCTGTTCTTTATAGCTGAACTAGTTGCATTAGTTCAGAGTTTATCTTTTTCTCTCCATATTAGAAGAAGAAAAATAAGCTCTGAACTAGTACAACCAGTTCAGCTATAAAGAACAGACCCATATTTATACAAATGAGAAAGCGGATTCCCTTAATGTACACGTGTCCATTTCGAGCGCAACGAAATTAATTAAGTGCAAGCGACAAGCCAGCGGATATTATCAGAGTGCTACGATAACAGAGGCTCGACAAAGAGGTACTCGCTGCTGCAATTTATAACTCGCGTTCGTCGCGCGCATTTCGATAAACCGGCATTTGTCGAATGCGAAGGCGTTGCATAATCGAGCGAGCGAGGAATGTCGCGTTACAATGGCAACTCTGGAGAGAAACTGCCGCTGCCTCTCCAGGGAGATTCCACCTTCGCCTTCCTCTGACGCGTCTCGTCGAGAGTCGCGGAAAAGTTAGGTATTACCACGAGACTCTTGTTGCTTAAATATTACGATGACTCGTTGTGCAATCTTCGTCGTTGTCGTCATCATTATGCGTTTATTTGTCGGGAACGCGCAGGCACCGCGAGATATCGTGTCTTTTTCGCAAATGCGTGTAAAGGCGAGCACGAAGCTTCGTTATCGAATTGACCCTAGCAATATCGAAAATTTTATATAATTCGCACTTATTAAAAAGAGGGAAGAGAAGAATTTATTGACCATTTAAATTCGCATTCCTTGGTCCTTAAATTGCCGTATAATTGACACTTAATATGAATTATTATACTATTTTTTAAATATTTTTATCTTGTCGTAATGTTTTTTTAATATAATTTTTATTTTTTATAATTATATTTTTATAATTATTATTCTCTTTTCCTTCTTTGATAACGTTAAAAAAATGTTGCAGCATCGTATGGAATAAATCGACTTTTAAATTTTCAAAGAAAATTAAAATTTAATTTACTTATCTTAAATTTGTGTTGCCGTTTGTTTCACAAGCGTTAATAAGCATTTAAAATTTAACCAGTGTTACTACTAAGTTTACGATGCATCGTTAATGTTATGCATCATTTACCAAGGACAATACGCTTCCTGTTAAAGCGGCAATTTATTCTTATGTTACTTAAAGCTATTGTTAAATTTGGTATGAATCTTTGGACGCAAACGAATTCGATTCGAGAACACGAATCCTGCGCGAAATTATTGCCGCTATAATTTATCACGAAAATAGTAACCGCAAATATGAGCGGCTATTAATGTTGTTATTGTGTGCTAATTACATTTCGTACCGTTATGTCATTCAGCGGCTTGCTCGAGTGAAAGTTTAATAACGAGACACTCGATACAATAGACACGCGCGAAGCGGAGAATTGGTGTGAGGAAAAATATCGCATTTATATCGTATCTCTCGCGACGAACACATTCTTGTATCGAAAAATTTCGCGAAATAACGGGTGCGAGGTGAAACGACAAATGACTTGATGTCGGAAAGAATTCCACCTCGCGAGACTTCGCCAAATGATCATAATTAATTAGAGATAGAAATTAGTTGATGCACTTTTCCAGTGAACGCCAAGAGAGAGCGATTATAATCGGATCGAGTTTTACGCCGATGTATCAGTATCCAACGATGCGCATCTCGTTTTCAGAACGAGAACAGCGTAGGAATTTAGCGAGATTAGTTGAAAGGAAAACTGCTCGTTGGAGAAACTACGCGATGATCCGTCCAATCTTGTTGTCTGCGAAAACTGGATATATATATATATATATATATTTATACATATAGAGTCCGTAAAAAAAATTTACTGTTTATATTGGTAGTAAAATTTTCTCTAAAAAAAGAAACCACATTCTCTTATCGAAATCCTATATATTTTTTTGTACATGTCCGATTAAAATTAAGAACTGAATTGAATATCGAACAGGTACGTGATTATATGCGGCAACGTGTACAATCGAAGCCATTATTTTCCTCCGACAAAATTAATATCCGCTTAGTGCAAACGTGCGATACGTCAATATCTTGCAGCGTGTGTATTGCTATTTTATTTTAGACATGCAGAGAGATAGAGGAAAGCAATTTAATGTCTCAACAATGTCGCGATATGAATTCGTTTCGGATGAAAAAGGCAACAGTGAAAGGACTTGTATCCCGAAAGAAATCGCTATTTCATTTTAACGATATCTCGCAAGGCTTTCATGTATACTTAAAAAATATTAAGCGTCGTG
>NW_021848711.1:1836345-1873505 GCF_003651465.1 Formica exsecta
GTAATAATCAATTTGATAATATAGACGTCGATAACTTACGATGCGCTTATTTTGCGAGCGGTATAGCTTCAGCTTTGAAAGAAACTAAGAATCTAAAAGAAAGATCCTACAAATTGTTTAGGAAATCATTTAAGAGGACGATTAATTATATACGGTATATCACTCTTGCGGTAGGATTTCTGAAACTGGAATTATATCACCCGCAAAAAAATGATATTTCGCGTGATTAAGATCAGCGAAAGAGCGAGTAATTTGCTTCCGCAATATTTAGAAGCCAGGTTTTTCGATATTGTGATGCTCTCGCGTTCGTTCGTTCCTTAGCGCAGACGTGTAAGTCTTTTTTTTCTCCTTTTTTTTTTTTTTTAATTCGTCGTAAGATCTTTGGAGAGCTCTAATAGTTATACCGGCTTCTGTAAATATTAATCTATCAGGATAGATGCAACGATAAAATTCGAAAAAATAGTACTATAAAATATACATGTTGTTAATTTGATATCATCGATATACGTCGCGTATCGAATACCTTATCTTATCCGTATCAGTTATCCAATGAATGAAAATAATGACATTTTTACCGGGTGCTCGATAGAATTCAAAGATTTCTTTCGGATTTTAATCAGACTTTAATTACGATTTTTCCGATTTTAATCAAGACTCCTCGTTCTCGCCGATATGTAATCATTGCATCGAATCCTTGAAATGTATATAACCACGCGCACATATATATATACGCACACATTAAATAAGAATCAAGTACACATGTTACGATTTTCGCACAATACGTCCAACATTATTATGTAAGTGTTAATTTTAAACATTATGTTTGATGATAAGGTTTAGATGTATACGTTACTTATGAAATTACACGTATTTACGTACATGTGTAGAAAATGTGTATATGTGTACAAATTACTGTCCTCGCAAGCATTCACGCTCCGAGTTTCCATCCTCCGTTTCCTGACATTATCAGTAATTTATATTAGTAATTATCCGATTTTAATCTTGATTTTTTTAGAGTTTGCAACAAAATATTTCACGTGTAAATATATTTCAATATTAATGTTTCATTTTCAAGAATCTCGTATTTCATGCGTTTTTTTTTTTTTAATAAAAATCTGATGGAATGTTTAAAACATTTTTATTATTAAAATTAGGATATATCTTTTCTTGCCAGTAGATCGTGGACGTCGCATGTCCGACAAGTGGCGCCTCAATCCGGATTATTTTCACTGTTTTATCGATCAAGCGCATTGATCATATCGCGCAAGATTACATTTATCACATGACATATCCTGTTGATCATTACAGAGAATTAATCTCTCGTAGAAAATTAGAATTCTGCTAAAAAATTTTATATTAATCGATTTCATGATTTAATCGAGTATATTTGAATAATGTTTTTCTTAGCATAAAAAAAATATAATTAAAAGTAAATAACTAATAGTTTCTTAAAAAAGAATGTAGTTTATTTTAATCATTATTAAAAATTACTTATTATTATTATTATTATAAAAACACAAATCGCAAATAAAATTTCAGAGAAAAATTGGCATTTTACGGTTAGTTTTTTATTAAAATATTTAATGGAAAAAGATATATAGTTAAACAAATTACTGAGATATATTATATACATATATTATAATATATTAATATTATATAAAAGAACATATTATAGGTTCTTTTTTCTGAAATGAAAAATATGAATAATAATATAAAAATAATAAATCAGATAGAAAAGGTTTGCGCGCGCAATTGATTAAAAAAAGATTGCGAATAGAAAGCTTAGTGTTATCAGTAAAATGCAAAAATTAATCGCCGGATTGAGTATTACATTTATCTAAAATTCGCTATTTTTACAGTTTGCATTTTGTTCTATATCGATAAAATAAAAGAGTCGGAGTCACGTTTGTGATAGCGTTATAAAAAAAAATATCAATAATCTGGAACGAGAATCAATATCCCATTACGTAATTAAAAAAGAAACAAAAAAATAGAAGGCAGGAAATATTACACTGCACAAATTTAGGACACGCTCATTCTTCTGCCAATACTCCAGACACTATGTGTGTGGCCGTAGATATCAGATATCAGTATACATCTTTCTATACATATATATATTTATATTTAGTATAGAATAGTAAACAAATATTAATAATAATTTAAAAAAAGATTTATTACGTAAATTAATTGGGAAAATAATGCTAGAACTTATAAAATGTACAGGGGTGTCTCTTAATTAAGCTGTAAAAAATATATCTTTAATTAGTATCTTTTTTCTATATATCTCTTTTTTCAGATGTCAACAATTAACAAAAATGACGGAAGTAAAATATCTATGTCAGAAATTGATATAGGAATAAAATACTGATCTTTGAGAAAGATCGTGAATAAAAAATAATAAACATTCCAGATATCCAATAAAGATAGCCGACAAATAGCATAATAATATATAGCGCTCGATATTTGAATTCAAATTATCGATACTCCGACGATATTGATGCATAATGCATCGATATCGAGCGGTCCAGCGAGCGTGATGGGAAAATCTCGCGCGCGAGAGAGACGCCGCGACGCCGCTTTGGCCGGTGCGAGCGAGAGAGAGAGAACGACAGGCGGACATATATGGTCGCGGGGCCCGCGAGGCTCTCAGGTTACGCTTGCTAGCGACGGCGCTAGCCGTTTTCACGATGATGTGCTCGCACACGCGCTCGCCTCCCTCTATCTGGGAGTTCCTCCCTTTCTCTCCCCACGTCGCCCCTTCCCACGTCGTCTCCCTCATGCCGGGCACCAAAAATACCGACGGTTGTTCCGCGGATGAGAGAGACGAGGAGGGGCCCGAGGATGAGAGCAGGAGAGAAGCGTTATTTCGAGATTATCGGGGATTGCCGGCTTTCTGGAATCGTGCCGATCGTCTCCATTCCCGATATCGAGCGTGTCTTCAATTTCACGAGTCGTCTCGCCATGATTTTACGATTTCAGGATAATACCGGTCGCGGATCTTCGTCGAGTTTCGCTCGTGAAATTGCAGAAGCCAATTCGTGAATTGTAGAAGTCTATTCATTTTTTTTTTTTTTTAATACTGTTATCTCAGAAAATTTTCAAGAAAATTAAGAATGCAGTATATTTTTCAGAAAAGTACATTTTATTACAATTATAATTACATTTACATTTTTTGTATTTCACGTTATCCTATTAAAATGTGCTCATACTTAATACAAATTAGCTAAAAAAAGGAAAAGCACTTTGCTTTTTCTTGAAGAATAATATATATTTGTGTGTGTATATATATAGAGATGTTTCATAAATTTAATAAGTCTAGAAATCGTAAAGAAAGAAATTGGATAAAGAAAACTATCCTGTGTATAGAGAACAGATAATACTTCAATTTATTATTTTATTTACATTTCCAGATATGACAGCATAATGCAATTAATTAATTAATATGATAATTTTGAAGCTCTTTTTAAGTAAAAGTTATAAATGTCAGAATACAAGTCATAGAAATTGTTGGACTTATCCGTGTTTGGTTGTTACAATTACTTAAAAAGGAGCTTGTATTGTCTTGATTGTATCATTACTGTTTCAGAAAGACTTTTCACATTTATCCTGACAATAGCAGAACAAATTGACTCGTTTCGACACCGGCGATGTACTTATCGAGATTTTAACGTTTCTCGGACCATTACGCGTACTCGTAAGTAGTAAAAGTGGTTTAAAGGCAGACGTGCCGGACGCCAGCTGCGTTACCACTTAAAGATTCAAAACTTTCCTGCGTCTCCGTATAAACTGAGATTTCAGGAAAGGTATATCGTATCTCAGTACTCGGTCACGTCCTTTTCGTGGAACGTGGAGTGAGCTTTTTCGAGAATTATGCAAGTTTTCGAAAGCTCCGCGATCCGCTAAACGTTCGGATTTTCTATTTATTAAATACTCGAAAATATTATGAATCATTGATATTTTAATGAGGATTGGTCAGATCTGTTTTAGAGATAATTTACATCTTATCGGTAAATAGTTTTAAAAATTTCAAAAGTTTTTGAGACGCGGTTTATAACAAATAAATATCTCGTCACATTCGAAATAAATTTGTCAAGTCGTAAATTATATCGGCAATCACAGAAATATTATTAGAACTTAGTGTACAGATTTATATAATTTATTATATGGCAATGTTAATTATGTTTTTTCAAACATTTTTTATAATTTAATGAAAGAACTTGTGGGGCTTCGATATCGAAGCCATGATAACACGCGCGAATACGAAAGATGCATGAATGATATCGATAAATGTTCGATCGGGCAAATCGACGGATCCGATATCCGTGCATCGGTATTCTTTTCGGGTAGGACACCGCGGCAAATATAATAGGCCAGTGTCTTGTCTTGTCCTCGCACTCATAACATCTATTTCCAGAACGGACTGGCGGCTAAGTTTAGAACGACTGTTCCATATACTCGAGTCGTTCGCCTACACTCGAACCCGCGTGTAAGCGCGAAATCGGTAACGATTTCCTTGTAAACGCTCTTCTCGTATGAGTCGCGATCGCAATCCTTGACAATCCTTGACAACGAAACCGCAAATCTGATTTGAATTAACTTCGCTGAACATAATTAACTTCGGGAACATAGTCTGCTTTTTATTTCTATGATCATTGCGATTATTATAAAAAACGCGAAATTCTTTCATGGTAAATATATTTCAATATCGAAATTTTATTTTATTCATTTTTTATATGGACATTTTATCAGGGAAAATTAATTAACCATTAATCAATCATAATAATACTGACGGCTGTTTATATATAATTGAAACTGCGCGAATTATTATGAAATATATAATAATATAAATATATATATAATCGAAGAATATATGATTTCACATTGAACTGAATGAGTTTCCGCAGGAATTTATATAAATATTTGATTAAAAATAACTGCAAACTGAATATTTTTTGAAATTATAAAGAGATCGTTCTTTTATCACGATGAGCATAAATTCTTACAGTGAGACACAATTATCATGAGTCTACGCGAGTCAAACGTAAACAAGCGTGAAAATAAGGTCACGCTCTGCTCATATTCGCCACGCCTGTGTTATTTGGTTCAAGTAAGAAAATGCACGTTACATCAACGTTGCGTATGATGTACGTCAAAAATTTCGGCGAAGCTGAATGTCGCTTTCTGATTCACATTTTATTTTCCACGAAATGTAGAATATATGCCACCGGAGAGAGAGAGAGAGAGAAAATGAAAGACGCTATTTACACATGCACTAATTGCCAAGGTCTCTTTGGCATTTTTCTCGCCTTGATTCTCGCGGCCATTCTTAGTCTCGCTCCTGCAACAGCGCAATTTACGCCTCGCTAGTTGCTTGTTTCTCTTTAACGGGTTCTGTATTTTCGATCGTAAATCAGTTCGAGATCAGCGTCGAAATCGATATTAATACTCCGCCGTTCCAATGAAACGAAGCACGTCCGAACGATACGCGGGATATTCTTTTTTCGGAAATTTAAACAAATTGCTTAAGGTGTTTTTGTTTGGAAAAAAAAGTTACGATGAATTCAAAGAATCCACATCACGCTACTCGTCGCGGTGCTTTTTCGAATTATTTTTGCCGTCTAAACGATCGTCCATAAATTTTTTGATAATTTCTTTCTCTCGTGGAGATGCCATTCTCTTATCTTTTAGTGAAGAATAGAAGTATCAAGAGTAAAAATTAGCTTATTTTAAAAATATGTAGATTTTTACTCGAAATGAAAATAAACTCTCAATTTTAATTTGTTTTTAATTTAAGATACAATTACTTTTAATTAAAAGAAATTTCAAAATTGGTTCATTACTATAATCGGTTAATTCTTAATTAATTACAAGATAATTAAATCGGATACTAGCCTGTTTTAATACACGTTATTAGGATATGTAATATATATCTTTATATAAATATTAAAATTTTTTGTTGTTGTACTTTTTTCTTATTGAAAGCGCATTTGTCTCTTTGATAAAGTCGACTGTGGAAAAGCGAAACTCGCGTAGAGTCGTTAGGTATAGATTCTAATACGTAAAGATAGATTCGCCGATGAGGGGCGATCGTATATATTTAGAAAAGTGCTCGGCTTGCCAGAACCGAGAGAGTCGCATCTCGATGCTTCGCGTGAGATTTCTCCCTTGGTGATTTCTCTCTTCTTATTCTTCCTCTCTCTCCCAGTTTCCATCTGCTTCAGTGATCTCTCTTTCTCTTTCTCAAGCAAACTTAATAAGAACGTCGTTGTAACACTTTCCGGATGAGCGCAATATGTTCGTACTGTTGTTATTTATAATACACATAGTCACGTGATTTATTCTCTTGAGGAGATTAATATAAATAATTAAAAATGGAAAATCCGCGATATGTCGAATGAGATAAATTAAAACAGTTACAATAGTCCAGTATCAAAGTATCATAAAGACAAAAAAATATTTATTCTTTATGTTAAAAGTTCTATGTTCAAGTTTAATATCTTGTTATGTATCTCAAATAGTTTGTACAAATCCTAGTTATTTTTGGAATCTGGCATTTAAATAAAGATTAGCGACATATTTTGACAATGGTCTCTCGAATCGCCGCTGTTTTCGTAGTCTAAATGTCGTAGTCTTAATATGTTTGTGTATGCTTTATCATCTCACTAAATTATCTGGCGAGCTTAGGCCAGGAGCTTTTTTCTCGCTTTTTTTTTTTTGAGTCGTCGCATCGTTATAGCATCAAGACTAAAGAAAGTAACAAGGTGATACATGGCTCTGTGTTCAGTCTACGACGGGTTTATCGTAAAAGAAAAAGAAAGATAATTCTATTACATCTCAAGCTCAAGACCCTCGTTGTAACGCTTCATGGATGGTTTGAGGAAATATGATTGTCGGAACATATAGTCATTTCACGGCTAATTCAACGTTGAGTTATTGCCGTAATTTCGCTTATATTAGTAGGAGAAGAAATTAGTCTAAATTTATTACTGTAATTAAACATCGTACAAAAAGATCGTTTCTTAGAGATAAAATTTACAAGTATTTTCCGTCTATCCGTAAATCTTTGTTAAAGAAATATATGTGTGTGTGGGCGTTTCTTATTTCTCTTAAATTGGCGACTCGTATCACTAAATACTTTGTGTATACTGCATAATTTCCCTGTTCTTCTGTTCAACATTATGCGCTGAGTGATTATTACTATGTCAGCCGTCCAAAGTAAACTGACGGTCTTGTTCAATAATAACAAGTAAATTACTGTATCTTCAATTAATCTTTAGCAGTAACAAATCATTCAAAGTAAATTGAATATCAATTAATTATACATAATATTGTTTAATAATAATTATAGAAAGTTTTATGATGACTTTAATTTCATTGACAAATTTAAATTAAAAATTGGATTAAATGATAATCTTCTCTGAAATTTTTTATAATGAAAAATTAATTCCAGATTCAAGGAATCTATCGTGAAAATTGTGTAAAGCATTTGTTATACTGCATTTGTGTATATATATATATGTATTACTTATTATTTTGGTACATTACAGTTAAATATGACGACGTTGACGGACTAAAAGCACTCAGAATCCTACGGTTTTGCAATGTTGCGAATGAGGTTTCGTCGCAAATATTTTCTGTCGTCGATTTTGCATGTCTCTCTCGACAAACTCGAAAACAGATCTGATCGTTTTGTGCGATTTATTTTTATTCTTTCCTTATCTTTTTTTTTCTACTCAGATGAGAGAAAACATATCTTGCATTATACGCGTCAGTGTTGCGGTGCTATCTAATTTCATCACTGCGAGACGCCAACGTGAGAGATTCCATTCCGGTGACTTTTCGGCAGTCATTTAGTTTCGCTGTCGATAGCGCGGTTTCATTTTTAGATTCGTTGCCGACGCGTGTAGCCGCGTCCATATGACAAACTCGCCAGTGACAAGAAATAGAACGCGCAATGACGGAGTCGCGTCAATGCGCTAAAACGTAATGCCGTGTGTATTCGCACGGCTATATATAAGTACAATGTTAAAAAAAGATACGAGTAACTACGGATCTTTATAAATAATTTAGCGTTATACAGAGTCAAGCGCGTAAAGTGCGAATATTTTCAAAGATATCGATGATATGGAGAAATATTATTAGATGAAATGGTTTAGAGCATATCCTTTTTTTTTTTTGAGTATATTTATTTCTTTTTATGTAAATCTCAAAATTTTTTGCCATTTTCATAAAAATAATAAATATACTTGAAAAAGAAAATTGAACTTTGTAAAAATTTATCACCCACCAAATTATATTTTTTTTATATATTATGTATTGATATTTTGAAAAATATTCTTCTTTTATGCTTGTTATTTTTTAGAAAATAGTTTAAATATATCGCTATCAAAATCTTTAATTTTCCAGTCTCTTTGTAAAAGTAAATATGATTGTATAATGATCCTAGATATAATAACGGTGAATCTCTCGGTGACACACGCGTGTTCAATTACGAAAGAAGGGTAAGTAATATATAATAAATACTTTTTAGTCACTGTGTGCGCTCGTTGCGAATGTCTGTCGGCGAATGACTTACTTGCGTATTGCACAATATTGTTGCGATGAATTGCATTTTGCATCATTGCACATCGTAGAGTTGTGCTATATACCGAGTAAATATCAGATGACTCAGTTGAATGGCACAAATAGTATTTTTTGTGTTTATATAATTATTAAAGAGGTGACCCCCTTTTCTTTTTGTAGCGATCATTGAATACATTTTTAGATATATATCTATGATATATATGCCGTGTATAAATATGGCATATAAGTACAATTATTAGACACATTAATTATTATGCGAAATAATGATATGATAGTAGAAAGATGGAAATGAAATATAAGCTACAAAAATACCTAATGTTTTTCTCTAATTATTTCTATTGAAATATATATCAATTAATATTTTCAGTAGAAATTTTCTCTATTTCCAAAATTTATGGACATATTCGAAACATATTTAAAAGATATTGACTTTTAATACAAAATTGATACATATCTGTACGAAAAAAACATGAATTTTTCTTAATGTTACATCAAATTGGCATTTGAATAGCACAGTTCGATCTCTACAAATCAAAATTGAAAATGCGCCAATTATCATGATATTGTCGCCGCAGTAACTATTCCTCAGAAATGTTATTTCTCCTCACGAGAACGATGCGTCTGATCAGATCGTACTGTTATCACTTATCGGCTGTGGTCTTGTACGGGGATGGTCATACATTATACGACCACGATTATATAACATGCTTTTTATTTCTGTTTTTATTTTATTTCGTCGATTATCGTAATCTTCAAAATCTTACAGAAGAGATTAGAAAGTATTTTAAATTAAGAAGCAAGCAATAATATCCTAGAATAAAAACTAAATTTGAGGCAATAGTAAAAATGTTTTAAAAATTAACAAACGATAAGTATCGAATTATTCAACAATTAGATTATATCTTTGCGTGATTTATTTTTTGATAGAATTGAAAGAATTCTTTTGATTATACTTTATTGTTAATTTTAATAAGAAGCTCGCGTTAATGAAAAGCTTAATAATAATTCAGATCGCGGTCAAAAGATCCATTATCAGAAGCGGAAAAATTAAATTTCATCAAATCTCTTAATTAAAGATATATGAGATGATTGATCGGGAAATCGAAATCGAGATTGTCGATTATTTGATTCCAGCATAGAACTACACCGTCAGACGGATGATGGTTATACAATATCAATAGCGTCGCGGCACCCGCGACCGCGTAGGTGTGTGTGACTCGGTAGGAATGTAAGACAGAGATTTCTCGGTTGAGAGCATGCTGGCAGTGGTGGTAGCTGTGGTCACGAGAGGTGGTGGGTGAGACTCGAACCTCGAGGTAGCATCGCGATACCTCGCGCGTTTAGTTGGCGCGCGGGATCCCGGCGATTGGGACGGTCGAATAAAGACACTCCGTGCAAGAAAAAGAGAGTAGGGGATAAGGGAGATATACAAGAGGAGCAAGAGAGAGAGAGTAACGAGCGACCGCACGACGAGTGACGACGACGACCCGAGACGAAGACGAAGACGACGATCGAATCTCTCTGAGAAAAAAAAAAAGAAAAAAGTTTCTCTCATAATTCTCCCAAGTTTTGTTCTCGCGCGAGCTTGTAGAATTCTCGAGTCGAGTGTGTGCGTCTCGTTTGTCTGCCTCGGGGGGTTGAGAGTGATCCAGGAATAAGCGACTACTCGCCGTCGCAGGTGTCGCCGAGGAAACGCTCGGTTTTAGAAAGGAAGGAAATCTCCCTCTCTCTCGGAAGGAAAAGCGCTCATCCTTCCCCTAGGATATCCGGATACCTCGCTTCAAGTAAGTCTCGATGATGATGCGGATTTGATTGGATGCGGATGTGACGTTGCGTGGCTGCGAGGAAGCGTGCGCGTATCAGTGCGACTTTCTCCATATCTTGTCCGAGAGTGTTCAGTAACCTTTTCGACCTTCTCCCCTTCCTTTCTTCTTTTCATTCTGATCGCTTGTTAAGGATCGCGTGTGGATTAGTGTCGAAGTGTAAGCAACAAGTGACGGACTATCTATCGGTTTCGCGCACGCTCATCCATGCGAGTGATGCGCCATTGAATTTTAATTGAAGGGACAAGTGAATTAAGGAGGTATGTCACGTTCTCTCATGACACAAATCCTAGTCATTCCCTGTGGATCACTTAATTACTCTCCCATAGATAGTTATTATTTGCTTTGCGATGATAATATAATTAATGTCATTTTACGATTTGTAATGAAAGTCTTAGGTATAAATATCGGGTGTTGCTTGATTTATCTTCGGATTCTGAAGTAATATTAATAACAAAATTTGTTTCAAAGCTTGAATTTATTAATTTAATAATGTGTCGTTCAATGAAATTGAGTATATTTTGAAATCAATTTTACATTTGTGTGAAGCGTGATAAACGTATTTCATCATCTGTATCTACATATTTCTCTGAATATTCTTAATTTAAAAAAAAATTGTATATTAAAGAGAAATCATATATTAATTTCCGCACGAATAAAAAAACAAGTAGTAGTGATCGATGATTGTCGCGACGGAGAGCGTTATTAAAACGCTGTAATATCTACTAAGTATTGTGTAGATTTTGCACAATTTATAAAATAGGAAGATTAATATTCATGAATTTCTATATGCATACTTTACCACAGATTTTTTATATACAATTTACAATTTATTTTATTTATTCTATTCCATTACATATTTTTTCTATTTTATATATTTTGTTTTTTATATAGTTTTATTTATATTAGAAGACAGAGAAATCTTAAGCAAGGAATATAATTGCGAAAACAAGACGATCTTTCATCATGATGGCATCTCTTAAATCATTATCTAATAATTCTTTTAAATAAATCATAAACTCTAGTCGCGTTCGATTAAGCACAGGAGTAATATTTTCTACCATTCGCATTTCTTTTGGATATTTTTCCACCACTTCGTTATTTTTTTCATCGCATTCTTGATTATTTCTCATGCAAGTTTTTAATTACCTAACTAATCAAGAAAGTTCAATTATTGAGATTCAAACTCTTCTTCCAATAAGCTCTCAGTCTAGACGGATTTCTCGCTTTCACATGACTAATCGCCACGAGTTCCGTCGCGGCGGCGCGGCCGACTATTCGTAGACTACTATCTAGGTATCTAGGCTCGGAGTCCACTTATTTTTAGGAGGCCGTAACGTGAGGAGGAGCGGTTCGTCGTTCCGACGACCATCTTTTCGCCCGTCGTTGTTCCATCCGTCGTTCCGTCCATCCTCACGTCATCGTGCCGTCCGACACTTTGTCCGACGCATCATTTGCCGCCTCATCTTCGCGTTGACAATCTTTCGCAGCTCGTATTTATACGTCAATTTTGAGAGACTTTAATGACAGTCTTATTTAACTATGTTTTCCTCCATCATGCATGTCATTATAATTACAATCGTCAATTCAACGTTTTTGTGTACAGCGATATTTTATTTTATTTTATCGATATTTTATTTTATTTTCGAAGATTAAGTTGCATGTTGATACTTCATTTTGCAACGTTTCGGAAATTTTCTCTGAGAGAGAAAGAGCTAGGATCTCTATTAATTATATCGAAATTTTATGAAAATGGGAAGCTAACTTTATATAAAATTGAGTCTCGCTGTTTTCGCCGTTGTAGACAAGTGCTATAGTTCTTACCACCAACTTTGCAATCACTTAGAACCCAAGAATGTGCTCGAGCGATTTAAAAATATCCTGCATACCGCAAGTTCCGCGAGATTCGACGAATCCGGGGAAGAGAGCTGGTCGAATGAGAGCACGAGAAAAAGACGAATCGATACGCGTACCGTGGAGAAATCCAGAAAATCTGACTAATAGATCGATATTAAATCAATCGTTAGAGTTAGATGTATTTTTGGAATCTCCGCTGTGCGAGATCCACATGATTTAACGTTAAAAATATCTACACAATTATTAATATACTATATTAAATTAGATTAAGATTTAGGTTTAAATACAAGTTATAAGCTTATATAATTTTCTATTACAAAGAAAATAATTCCCATATTTGTTTTTGATATAAAATATTTAAAAATAACATCGAGATATAAATAATTCTGAGAAAAATTTAATTAAGCTATCTTATAACAGCTAGGCAAGATTAATTCTAATTTTTTTGGTAGTTATAAATGTTAATGATGATTTCATTAATATTTGAATCCTGAAAATTTTTTCAGCCTCAAATTTGCATTTATTTTAGAAATTTAGTCTTTTTCCTGAATGGTATATAAAAACTATTCTATAACCAAATAATTGATCTTATTAGATACAAAAATATTCATCTGTAATCATCTATAAATTTTAACTGATTAATCACTTGATGTGGTTGCATATATGTATATCGATGTATTTCTGGACGTATTGTCGGCCAAGCGGCACGTTTCACCTGTTGATTGTCAAAAACTCAGTCACGATCAATATATGAAGTGACTAATATATTATTCTTGGCATTGCGCTTGTCATTGTTCAATGATTCAAACCGACAAATTTGTCAACTCCGTTTGCGCATAATTAATCAATGTTAATCATGATAAAAATAATTAATAAGTCGCGCGTATAACGTATTATTAATTCTTACATTTTATAACAAATAATAGCAACAACCGAGAAGTGTAGATTTCCATGTGATATACATATCCTTTTTGTTATTTATATTGAATTGTTCAATACTTTATAATTGACCTTTTTATAATTAATGTCTCAATTATCAGATATATCAATATCTCCTTTCAATCAGTTATTCCATTTCATTTACTTGACTGCTGTTTAAGAGTAATTGAATCTACAAGTAATAACAAAAGTACGATTTAGGAAACAATCTGTGTTCATGATTTTCTTTCATTACAAGTGCAGGGCATATTAGATGAACATTGGAGTTGGTCGTCGATGACTGAGCGCAGAGGCAAGAGCGTAAGTAAATTCCTTCGTAGTTTCGCGATGAAATATCAGAAAAGAGATTAAATTTACAACAAAAGATGTATCATTAGAATAATTTAATTGAGATTCTTGAATGTTAGACCTCTTGAGTGTTCTTCTCGCTCGTTGATATTGTCGGGCGTTTTTTCTCGAGGCCATGTCCTCTCTTTTGATTGCCGAATGAGTTTTGTGCGTACATTTTCATAAGAGAAACATCCATATATATTTTCCGAAGCAGCGTAAATTAATAAGCGGAGTATTATGCGTATTACTCGTCATAGTGTTCGATCATTCGATGTTGATGCGTGTTTATTTTCCGTCACGTCAAGTCAAAGAAAGAGGATGTTTTAAAATTTATCATTTGGATTTATCAGATTATAGTAGTCAGTCTTATGTAAATGGATATGAATGCCGTTTTCACGCAAAGATAAAAACTGAGTCCTTTTGATAGGATTAATTAGTATAGATATTTCTCTTTCTCGCTCTTTCTATTTCTTCTTCTCTATATTTTTACTCAGGTACTTACTAAATTATTAATATTAATTTGCTTTTCTCTTATTGTTTATTAAACAATATTGTTATTTATTTAATTAAACAAGTCAAATAGTTCTTATTTTATTTTTTTTTGATATAAATAATATAAAACATGTTGTTATTACAAACGATCCAAGTGAATCCTGTTTCAACGCTGCGATGTTAATTTACATCGTTCTGCCAAAAAGTCGAGTACGTCTGTTTATACGATTTCTCACGTTTTATCGCTAAAAGATCGGGACGTCGATCGGTGATTTCAGTGCCGACTCGCTTGAGTCAGTCGGCGAAAATAGATCACGGTGCGACGCAAGTAACGCGGTCAGTAGTATAGACAGAAAAGAGTGCGCCCGCGAAAATGCATCGCTCGACTAATAATTATAACTCTCGCGAATAGTTTAGTTCCGAATGTAACTCGAGTGTGAAGAAGTGAATCGCTGTTTACGTGACAACAATTTTTTTCAAACGATGTTAAAATCCTCGAAAAGATAGATTTTAAAATTCGGATTCTCGATTATGTTCCCCAACAATTTGGTTTGGAAAATATTAGTGTAATCTAATCTTTCTTATTCAAAAACCAAATTTATGATATATTAATTAAAGCAAAGATTTTAGGAAAATTATATATATATACGACAATAATATTTAAAATATTTTACTTTAGATACCAGTTAAGATACCATTATATTAAAATATTTTTGTATAATTGTAAAAACTTTTTTTTATATATTTTTTTCTTTCTAAAGAAAAGTATGACATTCAAAATATGAATCATTCTCTCACGACAAAGTACGTTATACAGATTGCTAAATTTTCGAATTACTCATTTCACGTGATTGTTGAAGGTTAATATGTGTGTCATAATAATCGTGTTAGTCATGATTATAAATGATACAGTTAGTTCGATTAAAATAGATGCAACGCAGTATATCGAGGATTATTTATTTATGCTTAGTAATTTTCATTTAAAGTTCTATACACGAATGTGTATTTTGACAAAAATTTTGATGTCACATTAAATTTTATAATATCTAAATTATTCGATTATTTCGTGCGTTTTATTTTGGGGTAGGCACATAAACACGTGATGCTCGATAAATTCACGATGGCAAGGAAAGGAAATTGTTTCGACCCACGTGGCTTAGAGCTTTGCCAGAAGTAATTACGCCATTTTAAAGGTATACCGGTTCATTATCAGATACCGTGGACATTTATTCTCAACGTGAGATTATACTGCAGCGTTCTATTCTTAGTTTAAATGTGTTTCTATCTATATTTTCCTATTTTATCTTTTATTTGTTCTTATTAATTAACTTTACTAATTATAAAATAGATATCGTAATGTTGCTTGTATCTTGCTTTTATCACATATATTTTTTGAAACAAGATAAATTGTGTATTTATCTTTATTTTAACTGCAATATATCTATTCAGATTTTTTATTCATTAGATCAGCATCCATTATATATTTAATGGCAATGTGCTACTTCTTTATTGGGTCACAATGTCATCAAATATGCATTGTATCACAAATAGCCGGCAGAATTATGCCAAAGTGAAGCAACGTTTTCTATATAGCCAGCAAAAATATTAGGTCAGTCGGAGATGCCGACAACATTTCTCATATACAACGCGTCTATATTACAAGAATTTAATAGTATATTTCTCGATCGATATTTTCACGAATTACGTTTTCAGAAATTATTTTTCTGACGCTTCTTGTTTGAAAATGAATGCGATGTATATTATTTAAGATGATGTTTTCGACGTTCTTCGACCATTTCTTTTTTCTTTTTTTTTTTCGCTTGCCATAAATAATGTCTTCTTGTTAAAAATGTATGTTCTAACAAAAACCAAGGATCTCTCTTTCTACATATAGTATACATGAATTGCAAGGCCTCTTTTTAGTTATTTAAATCATTTTACATTATTTATTTAATTTTTAAAAATCAGCAACATTATTATATATATAAATCAAGAGAAATAAACACACACGTTTGATAAGAATTAAGAAGGCAATGCAATCTTAAATTAATAAAAAGATTGAACTGTAAAATTTAGATAAGATCAATATGCTGATTAACTGATTTTAATCATTATTTCAAAGTATCTCGTTATGAAAGCGTATGATTTATAATACAAATATAATTCTCTTGATTATTTTTATCTATTTTTTTCCTTCTTTCCGAAAGATGGATCGGTCGGATGACAACCGCGGTGCGAAAATCAGACGGGCGAAAGAGGAATGCGAGCTATTACGATGTGCAGTAATCTCGGGAATGCATACGAGGCCGTTTGCCAAGTCTTACCGTGACGTTGTAACACCCGGTCCCCGTTCGTTTTGTACGCCGTTTCGCCGATCCGTCAGACTCCTTCTCGCGTGCATCTGTTCGCTCTCGTTTAAAATGATCAACCACTGGCTGTAGAACCGCGTGTGTCAACGATACATATATCTTATCTTTATATTAAAATACAATCGTAATAATATTTAATGCTCTTGTTATTAATTAGTCTCTTCTTTTATTACGAATTTTGTTAAAATTAAAGATTAAGTAAGCTTGCCTCCGGAGTTCTTCTCGCGAGAAGAACGATCTAAAACGATGACGGAGATAGAATTTAAATTTTCGTACGTTTGAAACATTGATTTTATCAAATTTGTGGCTTCTTTTATGCATAATGGCTTGTTTATTTGGCACCCTTCGGCACGAGCGAACAGCCAGGCGTATCATGTTTCCATCGCCTGGCTGGAGCTGACATAATCGGATGATTTGTTTCACAATTTTGCGGCTTGAACGGTGGCAGCCGACCAATTACGTGGATCTCACATTACCGGAAGGATACCGTGTCATGTCCCATCGTCTACCTTTGTAGTTGGCAGTCTTTTCCCAGAGCGCGGGCGCACGTGAAACTAATTCATACTTTCCGAAACGATTGTTATTTATTGCCGACAGTTACAAAGCTTCTCGATCACGCACATTCAAGAGGATTGTCTTATTTTACATTTATGATAGTCGTTGAAAATTGTACAATTGCCTGAGATCAATTAAGCTTGCAATATTACTCTTGAAATCCATTCATGTACGTCGAAATTACTACTATTTTTTTTTTCTATATATTTCGGAAAGTAAAATAATTAAAAAGTTAATCCTTTTTATATAGATACATCAATATTTTTCTTGTTGTTTTTTAAAACTTTGTTTACATTGATATCTTTTTTGTGGTAGTGGATGATTTATTCATAGATTTCAATTTTATGTTAGATATCAATAATTTTATACTTACGAGCAGCTAGAAATTTATAGATGTCGCCGGGTTATCGTTATTCTTTGTTTATTTCTTTTTTATTAATTTCACATATATTTACTCGAAGTCAACACACAATTTCAGTTTGATTCTTGGAATAGAATTATTATTTTTGTACCCGACAATACGTAACTACGAGAATGAGGCATGTTTTATCAAGAAATATTATGTACTTAATCAAGGTGCGGGAAAACAGTTGCAGGTGTTATTGTACGTCAAGCTATCACGCGATACGTCACGCGAAAATCATTTTCACGCTGCGCTGTAGCTGACGATCGTTTAGGAATCGACACTCCTGGCACTTGGAGGTGTCGCGCGACGATCTCGGGGTCTCAAAAGAACGATTGTCCGGACTTGAGCGAACGAACATATTACATCCGACGGGTTGTATCGGCGACCCAAATGTACACGGCTTCCACGGTTAGATGCCAAACATAATAACCGATTACCAAGATAACTGGCCCAACCTATTTTCGAGCCAAGAGCCGCATTAATAATAGTCAGCCTTACGTCACCCAGCGCGGCTCGCTCCCTCGGCCTTGGGGCGTCGCGGGAAAATACACCCGCTCGCGCGAATTTCGCGAGAAAACTCGCCGCTCGCGCTCGCTGCTCGCTCAATTTGCAGTTAAACGCGGTGATGCTAATGGTTCTTCACCGGTGAGGATTCGGGCGGCCCGACGAAAATAGGCCTGACACTTGTAAATTATAAAGTCCTTTCGACGCAACGCGCTTGAGGGAAGGCAGGCGTCGCTCACACGCGTCGAGTATTTCACGCGTGGTATTATTATATTAATAGATCGACGCCAAATTAATTTATAATTCGTCTTTTTTTAGAGACTTTATGTCTCTCTATGGACCTTTATTACGATTCTTATATTTTTTATAATGCCAAAGAGATAGAGATGGAAAGAGAGCGAATAATTATTATTATTGATAGAATAAATTTATATCTAGTTATAATTAGTAATTTCAGTCGTTGATACGTTCGTATGTTTTTATGCAAGCAGTAAATTAATAATATCAAATTGTGTTTACAATTTCTATCGATTATTGATTTTAGTTGTGTATTTCAAGATATGATTATGACATGATATCATTGCACACATGTACGACTACCCCGGCGTAGTTCTCGGAAAACTTCTGTTTCCGCCACTTCCAGAGCGATCTGAAAATACAGACACGCTCGGCAAAATATATTGCTATAGCGTCCTCTATTCGCTCTATAAACCTTACCGGAACGGTTAGCACGTACAAGCATTATTTACCGTCGTATTATTTTGGAGGGATTCGCATTTTCGGTAGCAGCAGTAGCTGAAAATCTTAAACGCGAGATCGCATCTTACGGCCAAGAGCGATTTCGAATCGTTTCGCGTTTCCTTGAATTACGTAAACGCGTATTTTGAATTTATTGCACGCGATAAATCATTTCTGGACGTTTTTTCACCGTCTGCGGCCGAGGCGTCGCCTCGTTTCGCCATTTCCTGGCGGCCTCTCCCTCGAGACCGAAGTCGATCTTGACATCCGGGACGGATGTTTTATCGCAATATCAACGAGAATGCGTGACTCGTTTTTTAAGAGCTAATGTTTTTTTTTTAACGTTTTCGAGATTTTATATTCGTACAGCTGGATCTTTTTTGCAGTTAGTAACAACCGAGATTTTTAAAAATCATCCTGTTTTAACTATCAAGTATCATAAGTACTGGCTTCAAGGCATTTTATTGCGATATTAAATAGAATACATGATTTATTTTTAGCCGACCTTTTTTAACGTTCTCGCAATTTTATGTCTGAGTTTTTTTCGCAGTTTGTATAATAACTGAGATTTAAAAATTGTTCTAATCTGTAAGTTTCGTACGTAAGTATTTATTCGTCTAGAATGAATACTATTGCAAGTAGAAACTTTATTACGTGGTGCTCCGATCATAAGGCAACGCTAAAGAAGACTAAATATAGGCATTCGTGCTAAAATAGCCGCGGTTGAGGCAACTACAGGTGACAACGACTCAGGCTGCCAAGGTTTACTGAACCACGATAACAAGAGGCTCGAAGTAATATTGATGTTGTCATGTCGAACTTTGAACTGCAAATACAAGTGAAGCAGACAAACAGTTATCTCGATATCGAGACAATAGTCATTTAAGAAATTAAAAGCTTTTGATACGCAAAATATCAGAAATAAAAAAAAATAACGATATTATATTTTTGTTTTTTTAATTTTATTTGTCTTTTAATTTTATAACTCAATTGTGCATATAACTTAAATTATAATTAAATCATAATTATAATTATTTATGTAGAAATTTACATAAAAAAATGTTATAAGAGAGAAAATAATGAAATTTTTATTAAGAGAATATATCGATTTACAAACAGACCTCTCTCTATTATTCTTCTTCCATTCTTCTACTAATTTATTTAAAAGTTACTGATATAAAAAAGTGGCGTTGTTATTCATCATTTTCTATAATAATTTATTTAAAAGCGTTATTGAAAACAGCGTAATAATTTTTAAAATTTTATTTAATCTCCTTCCGTTTTCAGTACTCTGAGACGTCTGCGATTGACGAGCTACGATAGACATCGAGCTCAGGAAGAAACCGCGAAAGCAGGTTGGATGGTGCCGCAGGTCGGCGCCATTTGAACCGACGTGCCAGGCGAAGGGAACAGATTTCTCCCTCGATCACGCGAACGAGACCGGGTGTCCCGGTGTGTAGAGACAGGTGCGAAGGCGTGCCTCCACAATGGGGGTCGCCGACGACTTCGCGCCCAGCTTCACGCAGAAGCCGCAGCTGCGGCAGGAGGACGACGGCAACCGGCTGATATTCGAATGTCAGCTGGTGAGCTCGCCTAAACCCGACATCGCCTGGTTCCGCGGCGAGACCGAGCTCAGCCAGGATGACAGGACCAACTTCAAGATGCAGAGCATCGGGACCAACAAGTTCCTGGTGGTGCTCGAACTCGACGATGTCATCGAGACCGACGCCGGCCTCTACAAGGTCAAGGCGAAGAACAAGATGGGCGAGGTCGCCGCCTCTATCAACCTCAATTTTAGTCGTAAGTTTTTATATACCGATTATTTCTCATCTCGCGGTATTTCTTCGAATAATAGCGATATTTATATAAAAATAATTATCTAGTCTAATTTATGCGAGATATATTCCATTCGTGGCCGGCCTATATTTGTCTTTATCTACTTCTGATTTTAGAAAAAGATCAGTTAAGTTATATGATTAAAATTAATGAACATCAAACTGTCTAATTATAGTGTTTAAAACGAGTGTTTATTTTTTTAAATAAAAATAATGTCGGAATTAATTTTACGTTAAATGTGGAAAATGACAAATTTTGACACACTTAAATATCGACTCTTGATTGATATATATTTGCCCCTGTATACAATATTTTTTATTTGTAATTTCTTTAAATTTGATCGTTTCTTGATTAATATTTCGCCGTTATATTTTTTCTAGCAATGGATGAGCCTAGAGAGAAGTAAGTCAGTGAAGTTTACATTGAAAGGATGACTCGTTTGTCGCTTCTCCAGGCTCTATTTAATTAATTCGTTTTATGCTTTTCGCTTACGCATTAATACGTTTTTATTATTTTGTTATATTTCTGCTTTATTTTTTTTCTGCTTTCCTTTTTCGTTGTCTTTCGTTTTTTTATTTATGATTTTAGCTGCCGATCAATCTATTGGAAGGAGGTGAGTGTGTCGCTTACGCGCTGTTTTTGCAATTAAAGTGTGATTATCAATCAATAATTAAATTGTTAATATAACTTGATAACATTGTACTATCCATATCCCTAAATTTAAAAAAAAAAAAAAAAAAATACCAAATGTGTGTGGTGGAAATACCAAAAGAAACAAATGTCATAATATGGTCTGCGTATATTTAAATTTTCCAAATTCAATTTTTTATTTCTCAAACATTTGATTTTAAATCTTTTCATTAAATGTTAACATTCAACTTCTTCATTAAATTATGTCTCGATTTAAGTTAAATCTCGAATCTTTCGCGAAAGAAATGTCGAATCCAAATTTATTGTTGAAGAAATTCTGGAAGTTTGACATGAAATTCGGAAAATGTAACATGTAAGATATGAAAGGCTTACATGAAGAGATTTTTAAATTCCTCATTTGTACTGATTGCTACGCTATCTCTTCGCTGATAACGTTCGAGTGCGCGTTAAATCGGCCCGATTGAGAATAATCGTCGCGGTATGCCTACTATTTTCGATCTCGTTCAAAAGCAATCCGATAGAAATTGCGGCGACTCACCGTGCGTTTAAGTCCGACGACGTGATCGGTCGTTTCTTACCGATCCGCCCACGCATATATAACCGCGCACGCGAAACACGGATGGAAATAGAATTAAGGTCTTCTAGTTTTGGACACCGTTCGTGCATTGCGCGCGCGATTCGACCACAAAGTGGCCGGATTATTTCGGACGCTGTCTTCTGTAAGTAAGAAGCCACTAAATCACGTACGAACTACGATCTGTCTATATCATAGCTATGATCGAGAGCGAAAAAGACGGAAGATTGATCGTACTACAGCTGACGAAATCTGAAGAACGAGAGAATGAAAGATCACAGAGGATTTTGTATCACAAAATTTTCTAAAAAATGTTGAGTATTAATCTTGAAAATGTTTATTTCAATCAATTTCTAAACTAAAATGCAGATTTAACATTTCTGTTTCTAGGAAATAAATAACGTATGTATAGTGAATTTTTCTTCTCGTTATTTACTTGCAAAACACTATTTATTATTTCATATATCTTATATTTTTTTAAATGAAAAGTTAATTTTCTTCAATGATCGCGTAAGTCGATCGTAAAGTAACTTGCGCAAGAAGTTATTTTTGTCTCATCGCGATAGTTTAATTATAATAACAATGATTTACTATTGCGGGGCAGCTGTTAAATCGTTCATGAGATCTTTATGCAATCTTTGCGAGCGGAAAGCATTTATCAGTCCTCAAATCTCTTTTCGCGTGCCTCTTGCAGTTATTCCGCATCTTGGTGCAACTTTATGCGATTTTCGAAGATAATTCGAAACTGGGTCGAGAATATTTTCAACGATTCTCTCTTTCTCTCTCTCTCTCTCTCTCTCTCTCTTTCTCTCAAGTCGCAGCCGGCAGCGACGATACGATGAGAAGCTGTATTTTCGGATCGCATCGACAGACGTGATTCCCGTGAATTTCTAAAAGTAACGCGAGGCTTTTCGTTTCTACGCGTCTCCCAAAACGCATCACGATTTGTATTTCATGATGCATACGATAAGATTTTGGATAACTCGAAAGCGTCATTCACGTGTAATCCGCGAAATTTTGGCGAGAATCCACGTATCCGAGTCTTATTATTCTGCAAATCAAAACAAACGTTTGATCGAAAATGAAAGCTCACAGATTGCGAGAAAACGTACCGATATCTGTACCGGTTAACGACGGTGAAAGTCGAGAGGAAACAGCCGCAGCCTACTTCCTCGCTAAACTTAGCCACAACATGCACCGGTGCTAATGCACTTATGGTCCACTCATGTTGCGAGTGTTAAACACATGCTTCTCGTCCTGGCTCCCAATTTGCGTGAATAAACACCGACGATCTTATAACTTGGATTACGCTGGATTCCGCTATAAAGAGAAAATTTGAAAAGAGCGATCAACGGTCGTCAGAATAGTCGTAATCATTTTATCTTTAAATATATTGTCGCGCAAATAACACTCTATCATTTTTACGGTAAAGTTTCGGAGATCGAGTCGTAAATAATCGGTTGATTTATAATAATATATAATAATATAATTTAGTCATCAATCCTCGCTTTTTGAAGAAAAATCAGAGAACGTTAAAAAGTATGAATATAAAAATTTTATAGAGGAAATCATTTCGTGTGTGTGTGAAACTTACATCAAGTCCAGAACTTTATGGATCTTCTGAAAAGTCTCAGTCAGATACTTAAGGCATTGACTTATCAACAAAAATATTGCCAAGAGAGAGAAAGAATATCGATTATGATGGCAATGTACCCAACTCGGATTTTAAAGTGCTTGTTAAATGTCGAATGGCCATCAGAACGAGCTGTTGAACGAGCCTCCTCCCGTCAGAAAGCGTCGACTAAACAAAACAAAAGTTATTCCTGGCAGCAATTCGCGAAAGTCGCGATAAATGTTTTAGCAGAATTTCAACGGCCACACAAAGCGGTTCTTCTCTTATTCGCCTTGCCAAGCATCGCTATCTTTCTTATCTTCTCACTCTTATCTAACTTCTCTAGAAAAAAAAAACTTTAATTATTCTGTCAGATAAACGAAGGCGTGTAATGTTCTAATTTTTAACCATCATTTTATATACCATTTTTATGATCTGAGGCATGCGATTTTTTGTAACGACGTGTGTGATTTTAAGTCATTCAGTTTACTGACGCGTTACCGGTCGCGCCGGAAGTGCGATTAAAATTGTCGGTGATGCGGAGCGTGCAGCACGTGACGCAGCATCCAAATTTTCGCACCATGGTCCGCGATGCAATCGCGGCGCGACGATTAACGCGTTAGCGAACGATAAATTGGCGCGAGATTTATTTCCGGTCCACCACGTTTATCTCGCGCTTGCAGACAAATTGACGGTATCGCGCCGACTTTCGCGAAGAAGCCCGCGATAAGACAGGAGGACGACGGCAAAAGGCTGCTCTTCGAGTGTCGCATCACAGCCGATCCCACGCCGAAAATTACATGGTTTCATAGCGGGAACATGGTCAAGGATTCGTCAAGGCACAAGGTTTGTCGTCTCGTTATCGATTAAACGATTATTATTATCGAAAATTTGTTTTATTTGAACCGTTTCAGCTGACCGTCGATAAAGATGGCCACTCGTACTTCGCCACCCTGGAAATAAAAAATGTGACCGTCGAGGATGCTGGCAAATATAAGGTCACGGCGAAGAACGAGCTTGGCGAATCTAACGCTACGATTTCCCTGAATTTCGACAGTAAGTATCTGTTATTCTTGCGATAAATAACCATAAACTTATGTGCATACTTCGACCGATGATCCGCTTTACACATTTTGTCCATTTGCTTAATTTTTTATTTACAAATATATACGCTTGATGAATATTATAGATCTTTGTGATTGTTATATATGAGTAACAAGTTTACTTGCACTTAGACTGCAAATTTGTTCTCAAATTTAATTTTAAACCTTCAAAACGTCTAATTTTTATATTATTGAAATATTTCCATTACAATTTTTGTTAATCATTTTTAAAAATTCTTTTTTATATTATTTTTAATAGCCTCTTAAGGAATATTTAATGAATTTTTGAAGGAAAGATAACAAATATATTTTTTTATTCTTTCCCGCTTTATTTCGTAGCGGGAGATAAAGCGTATCATCGGTACCGTTCCTCAACTCTTCTCTCACATTCTCACTCGGGATGTATATCGATGATCTCTTTCATTTCCAACTCTCTTCTTCATCTCAGTTTTCTGCCCTGTTTATCTATTTCCTATATGTCAACTCTACACCAACATATGTACATATATATCCGCAGTTTATATTATTTAATTTTTTTCCGTTCCATCAGCTGTCCATTCTCAACAATCTCTTTCTTCTACTTTCTTTTGTAACTATTTTTGTAACTATTGTATATATGCGGAATCTTTTTATTTTTTAATGGTTTGTCTCGGTCGAGCGATGAGCACGTATCGATGTCGGCTCGACGCGAGCCACGATATACAGCCCGTTGATTGATCTTTAATCGACTAAACGGCATTTGCGAGAGTACACATTATAATTTGTCTCTCACGAATTTTGCACCGTTGAAAGTTGCGTAGAGAGCGGACCAGAATAATCAACTACTCGTAATAACGTGTATACTGCTGCTTCAATCACGTATTAATTCGAATCGCATCTCGCGCGTACCGATCAGCAGCAGACTTATTCGTATGCACTCGTATTCTGAGACGAGATTTACGTATTTATTTATGCACGAGATGCGATCGCAGATTAGCCTTCCATATTGACGCTTCGTTAGGTTGCTTCGATGACATCTTTTCTCTCTATTCATACGATCGTGTTTGTGTTGTGTGTGAGAGTTGACGAGAAAACCACCCTTTCGCAGTGAACGGGTGCGTCATCCAAGGCTCGCTCACACACACATATGTACACGCAAATACAATTACACAGAATTTCTGTGATGGTTAGATCCACTAACGACATGTATTTCCTTACTTGCATACATTTATTTATAGACAGTTTTAAACGTTATATTTTTTGTGATTATAATTATATTACAAATTTAAATTTTAATATAGTTATTGAATATACGTGTCATATGTAGCACTAAATATATAAGAACAATTTTTATAATTTTATTAGTTAAAATTATAATTTATAAAAAGAAAATGTATTCTGTGCATTTTAGGCATATTTTTGACGATCTATTGTATGTATTATATCGAATTACAATAAAAAAACTATGGCAAGTATGGAAATATTTTTTACAAATAGTAAGATATCCACGTAGTTTTAACGAGGACGGTTCTAATATTGTATATATACTCACATCTGTCTTCCGTCACGTGCTTCAGTAGTCATTTTCATTCTAATTCGCTCGTAGAGATTTTTTATGAGTAAAACAGATGTTTGAAACTTTTTATGTGTTTTGTCGTACTGTATATATTCACATCTCTGATTAATACCAACGTTAACGTACATTGAAACACAACATAGAGACACATATATTCCATGGTGGTTGATTTTCGATTTTTAGTCAAATACATTTGAAAGTTGCCAAAACGACAAAATTAAATTTTTTCGATTAATAGGATACTGTTATACACGATGATATACATACATATTACATCACTTTCACTTACTCACTCGCAAACAGCGTTTGACGAAAGCTTGTGCATAACTGTGCAGTGTTTCTATTTTTACCTAACCGCGAGCGACATCAAAGCCGTGGGAAAGAAAAATGGAGCAGATGACACTTGGACAACACTATTTTATACTCTACCAAAAGCGAGACATCGCGAATAGATGGCAGAAGAGAAGTAGAGAAAGCAACCTAATTTACAAGATGTCGGTCTCATTGTCAGCAAGGATCATGATCCTTGAAAGCGCGCTCCTTACATGCGGCGATACGATTATGTAAAATATTGATTTAATATTAATTAAACTGTGTGCGGAATTATTCTCTATGTAGAGAAATGTTTACAGTATATCTTACAGACTTGAAGAAAGTATTCAAGCGCGCCACAAATCGATACGTGACTCCCGATCTCGCATCAAACTGTAAAATGTTTCGCATATTTAATCCTTTCGCTGTTAAATTATTTCTGCAATTTAGGCAAGTTGTTTCCGGAATTTCATTTATATTTTTTTATTTCTTTTTGTGCAAACAATCCGTTTAAAGTAATTTGGAGAAAAATAAAAAAAAAAAAATTATTTTTCTTCTTTTTCGCACAACGACGTGCGAATCTGACATTAATCAATCGCAGCGAAAGGTTTGATTAGGCGAGCAAGAAGTATGACGAACAATTTTCGATATGTCGATCGTTTGTGTCGAACGTAGGCGACGAGGCACCCGTACCCGAAGACGGTATTAAACCGACTTTCACCGAACGACCGGTCATAAGACAATCCGACGACGGTAACACCATCACCTTTGAATGCCGACTTGTCGGCGATCCGAAACCTAGTGTCAAGTGGTAAGATCTGAGATTCGTGACGCGCGCAAGGAAGTACATTGAAAAACGTATCGGAAAAGATCTCCGAGTTAAAGATATTTAACGACAAGAAAAAAAAAAATAACATATTAAATTATTTTCGCTGAAACAAAAATTATCTTTGAATCTTTTTAAAACTGCGATTGTTGAGGCGGATATTTTCATATTTATAAATGATTAATATATTAATATATCAAGACGATCTCAATAATTTCTCTTCGACGTTTCAAAGTTTATAAACGTATACTTCCAAGCGCGCGTTCGCGATCCGCGATGCAAAAATTGATATTCAACGGATACCTGGACTTGGCACATTGGCGGCGATCACGCAGGTATCACGGTACCGAGGAGGTGAAAGAAGGCGGACGATTCAACACGTCTCTGGAGCTCGATCAGAAGCTGTATCACCTCGCGAGGCTGAGGATCGACAGCGTGGCAAAGGCGGACGCGGGCGAGTACAGGGCCGTGGCGAAGAACAAGCACGGCCAGGGGGTGGCAACTATTAATCTAAACTTCGAGGGTGGCGACAAGCTCAAGTAGGCATCGGGAGATAAAGAGAGAAATTTATTATTGACATATTGTCCTGCCACGCCGCGCGAATCGCGCTTCTTCGATTATCCGACGCGACGTGATGGAAATTTGCGCTTTAACACAAATTAGGCTCGAATTTTACAACGCAAAATGTGACGAGTAACGTGATGTCAAGTGTAATGGATTGTTTTACGTTGAAACAAAATTTACGACAAAACGAAATAAAATTTTGTAGTGTTTTTTTTTTTCGATTTTTAAAATTCTTTCAAATATTATTATCCAAGCAAAAATTTCTTTTCACAAATCTTTTTATGACAACTTGTATCTTTTCTAAGTCCGCGAATAGTTGTATACATGATATATAAAAAAGTTGCAAGCTTCCTTTGAATTAGAAAAACATAAATCTGTTATCCGATTAAAGAATTTTGGCAGATTAAGATTAAAAGAGAAGGAACGCTTGTGTGCGATTCTTTTCCGTAACATCGCGCCGCGTCTTCGATAATATCCGGATTGCGTGGCAGGCGGAACTTGTAGATAAGAAACGACGTCGTCCATCAGAAAGACTTTACATTCCGCTCGTCCGTTTAATGGCGAAGTCGACGTTTCTCGATGTCTGATCGATTTTTAAAATTCTTTCAAATATTATTATCCAAGCAAAAATTTCTTTTCACAAATCTTTTTATGACAACTTGTATCTTATCTAAGTCCGCGAATAGTTGTATACAAGATATATAAAAAAGTTGCAAGCTTCCTTTGAATTAGAAAAACATAAATCTGTTATCCGATTAAAGAATTTTGGCAGATTAAGATTAAAAGAGAAGGAACGCTTGTGTGCGATTCTTTTCCGTAACATCGCGCCACGTCTTCGATAATATCCGGATTGCGTGGCAGGCGGAACTTGTAGATAAGAAACGACGTCGTCCATCAGAAAGACTTTACATTCCGCTCGTCCGTTTAATGGCGAAGTCGACGTTTCTCGATGTCTGACGTGTCGATTTACGCAGAATACCAGACGGTAAGCCGCCGCGCTTCCCGAAGAAACCAACGATTCGCCAGGAGGGCGACGTACTCATCATGGAGTGCATCCTGGAGGCACACCCGGTGCCGGACATAACGTGGTACCAAGGTCAGAAAGCGATCGCCGACAGCAAGCGCGTGAAAATGTTGCGCAAGGCCACCGGCAAGGACGCGTACCTGCTGACCCTCGAGATCTCGAATCCGACCAAGGCCGACGGTGGAAATTACCGTTGCAACGCCTTTAACAACTTCGGCGAGAGTAACGCCAACATCTCCCTCAACTTCCAAGGCAAGTCCCCCTCGAAGCGCACGGGAGGGCTCTCATTGTCGTGTCCTAATATTTGTCAAGTTTAGCGCGTGTATTAAACGCGTGCCCGCTTCTTCACACTATCACAGCTCGATATTTTTACGTGTTCTTCTACTTTAATATAATGGAAATAATTTTATTTTTCGTACATATTTTTTTTGTTTGAGAAATTGATATCGAAGATGCAAATAGTTTGAAAAATGAGATCCCTTCTGTCGACTTCGTCCATAATAAATCCCGTCGACTTTCCCCTTCGAGACTTCTTCGTGCAAAATACATTCCATGATCGTGATACGTAAAGGCGACAAGCGATTTCTTTCGATGAAAAGATCGCGATGAATCGGTTCCATCAGGTAAGCACAGCCGCGCTATTGCTAACCAATCGTGAAAGTCTCTGTAAGTTCGCTTCGTAACTCTCATTGAGCTGCCAACAACATGACTAACGTCATCAAAAATCACGCGGTCGCTGGTCATTGATGACCTGCGATCGCGACGGAGATCGCGCTTCCGGTGTCCTTGAGCACCCGGAAGCACGCTCTTTACCTTCGTTGACGATGTCTAACCATGGATCTTTCCAAGATCCAGAGGAGGGCGCGGGTTTCGCTCCGTCCTTCGTCGAGAAACCTCGCATCATCCCGAACGAGAACGGTACGCTGATCACTATGAAGTGCAAGTGTAAGGCAAACCCCAAGCCGGAGGTCACGTGGTTCCGCGGCACCAGCGTAGTCAAGGAATCGTCGAAGATCTCGATCAAGATCAAGACGGTCGAGGAGGATATTTACGAGCTTATCATGGAAATAAAGGTCATTCTTTGAACATGACTTGTTTCAAAAAAATTCTGATTATTTCTTTTAATTATAATAAATGCTAAAATAAATTTGTCTCTCAAATTCTCAAACATTTAGAACCTCGATATATTTTTTATATATAAATTTGATTCTCCATAAAATTTAAAAATAATACTTTAATTATTGTGATGCCAGATGTCTAATTATATTCTAGAAATTCTTATAGTAAAATTATTCTAAATTATTTTTTGGCAACGACAGGATCCGTCGGCACCGGACGGCGGGACGTATAGGTGTCACGTAAAGAACGAGTACGGCGAGAGTAACGCCAATCTGAATTTGAATATCGAAGCGGAACCGGAACCGGAGGGAGACGGACCGACGTTCGTGGAGAAGCCGCGGATACAGTCGCAAAACAAGGGCAAGCTCGTTATTATGGATTGCAAGGTCAAGGCGAAGCCGAAACCGCAGATCGTGTGGACCCGCGCCGGTAAGGTGGTAAAGGAGTCTTCGAAGATCTCCATCAACATCGTCCAAGAGAAGGAGGACATCTACTACATCAAACTGAGCCTGAACGATCCAGGACCAGACGATTCCGGCCTTTACAAGTGCAACATCAAGAACGAACTCGGTGAACTCAACGCCAATCTTACGCTGAACGTCGAGAGTAAGTTTTTTTCTGGTTGTTTTCTTGAATTAAATTGTACATAATACATACATAACACTATCATCTTTAATCTATTTGCTAAGAATTCGAGAAGATTAATTTAGTAATCTAAATTTTGCTTTAATTGTATCTTTTTTGTGAAGAATTAATTTCTATATATAAGAAAATATTTCTGTAAACTTTTTTTATATAAATCCCTATTTTTATACTTTATACATTATGAATAATTATAAATATTTAATTCTTTAAAAATATATGAAACATGTATTGTAAAAATTTGAAATTGTGAATTTAGAATAAAATTAGAGCATCTACATTAATTATCATTTTAATTTTGATTTCAGTTATACCCGTAATTAAAGAGAAGCCGAAAGTTGTGAAGATCGTCAAAAAGAAGACCGTGGTAGTCGAATGCCACGTTCTTTCCCAATTTGCGCCCGATTGCACCTGGTTCAAGGAGACTCAGGCCGTTAAAGAGGATAGCAGGCACAAATTACATATCGAGCAAGTCAAAGAAGTAAATGTCCTATATATATTATATAAAATTACATTGCAATAAAATTAATAAAAGCCAAAATAATCGAGGAAAGACTTTTCCTTGAAATCTAAAATTTAATTTAAAAGCAGAATTATTTTTTTCTATTATTACTGCCACTGATATATCGTGTAAAAGTAGTAATGATAATAGTAATATTATAATCATTATTTAAAAAATTATTTTGTGTTTTGATGACATGAGTTTTAATAAACTATTCTTTTCGAACACAGGGTGAATTTGCCGTCAAACTCGAAATCGAACAAATGTCGGTGACAGACAAAGGCGTGTACAAATTAGTAGCACGCAACGAAAAGGGAGAAGCTACCTCGCAAGTAGTCGAAGTAACAGAAATTCCAGATCAAGGAGAGAAACCGAAAATTGTTACCGGCCTTAAATCAATTGTAAGTATTTTCACTTCGGCTCTTTTTGATTAATACTTATTATGAGTAAATAAGATTATTAAAATTATGTTTTATTTTTAATTAATACATCTATCTTATATTTCCAGACTGTCGAAGAAGGCAAAACAGTCGAACTCATCGCCATTCTCGCAACGCAAGATCGGAAAGTCACCGTCACGTGGTACAGGTATGCGTTTAATACAAAAAAAAAAAAAATGCTTTTCTTATCTAACATGATATTTTTATAATATGTATAATATTACAAAAATTTTATTGTCATAAGAATGTAAAACTGTAAATTATTAATGTTTTTTACGGAGGAATATAATTTGATTAATACCTTATAATCGATAATTTTTTCCTCTCTTTTTACATATTATAAATTTTCTCACGAAATTTTTGCGGTTATTTTATAATTGTTACGATACAAATTCAGAGATTCAACGGTCATTAAAGCGTCGAAGGACATCATGATTTCCTTTAATGGCCTGGACATAAAATTGACCATCACTTCGGCATCAACGGAATTGTCGGGAACGTATAAAGTTGTCGTGAGCAACGAATATGGACAAGACGAATCGTCGGCCCGACTCGTCGTTAAAGTAAGTAATTCTGTGTGTTTTTAATGATATTTTATTCATAGACTACATCTATATCGATATATAAGTGCAAGTTCTCGTTAATATTCCTTTTCTATTATATCTTTATGTGAACCCGTAATCCAACAAGCAATAGGCAATTTTAGCTCTTTCCATGAAAAATCGGCATGTTGAGTTAAAATTACAAGAGTCACCCCTTTTTTCGTAAATCCGAAATATAATGTATTGTGAATAATTTTAAAATAATTCAAATATCCTTATAAAAAATTGACATGTTTGATTAAATGATTGAAACTAAATTATAGAATTTTAATATAATTAAATCAATATTTTTGCAACGATTTCGATGGTCATTGGTGAATGAGATATGTTTCCCTCATGTCGCATGCAAACCCTTTACTAAATTGCAGAAGAAAGAGGAGAAAAAGAAGGACGAAGAAGAGGAAGAAAAGAAGAAGAAAAAAGTCGAAAAGAAAGAGGAAAAGAAAGAGGAAGAGAAGAAGGTGGAGAAGAAGGTCGAAGAGAAAAAGGAGGAAAAGAAGGAAAAGAAAGAGGAGAAGGTAGCGGCCGATTATATAAGCAGATCAATCAAAATTTTATTTAATTCTTTTAATTTTTTAATTTTTTGTTGCTCCCTTTATTCCTCCCATCGATATATTTCCTTGTGATTAACAAAATATTCTTACACTGACTACAAACAACGTGATACAGATACAGGAAGATCGATCGTTTTGCAAAATTTATTAGATAGAGATACGTCTTTTTATCTTCGCTATTAATATCTACAAATAATAATTATAATAATAAAAAGAGAAATAATGTTTTAAATAAAAAGAAAATTTTTTTAGAAAATAAATTTAGATTTTTCTTTAGATAATTATATTTTGATTGATAATCAATATTTAAATAAATATGTTCGTTATATAAATCGTAAAAACGATCAATCTTTCGATTCCTCGACGCGACAATTATCATATTGTTGAACGCTTATCTCGACACGAAAGGTAATAAGTTCAATATGGGACGACGAGGGTGAAGAATCAGAAGAATATGAGGAGGAGGAGGAAGAAGAGGAAGAAGTGGTGAGTGTAATTGAGTCCAGCATTATCAGCACAGAAGCCATTCTCGAGGAAACGGACTCTGAAGTAATCTCTCGCGTCGAGGTACATACACACATACACAAACATATATACTTTAACACTAATATATTGATTCCGTCTTTTTTCAATTTACGTAGCATTTTTTTTTTATTTGATAACATCATTTGATAACAATATATTATTCTTGGTAATAAAAGATCAATTTTACACTATTTAATTTTATTTTCAAGTAAATTATCGAATAAAGTTTTCATTATACATAATTATATGAATTTATTTAAACTATTCTTTTTTGCTTTTTTTTGTATAAGCTATTATTGAAATCATTACTCTATGCGCATATTTTCTCCGTAAGATAAATTATTTTTTTCTTGTTATTTTCAAGGATAAGCCCGATCTGAAACCGAATGGTATCTATAAACCAGAGATTGGGAAGGTACGATGCAATTATTTCTTTTTAATTTTTTGAGAAAAATCGAGTAAAAGATCTTTCTGTGAAAAAGAACAGTACACCATAGTCAGAACACGTTACACCGTGATAATAATTGTTTATTATTTACACCTTCCTGTTCATCTACTGTAATTTTTGTTTATGTCTATTTTGTCATCTGTTATACCTTTACCTTGTCGCTTATGTATATTGTGTGCACGTCAGAATATTTATAAAAGATTTTTTTTTATTAAACATAGTGTACATAGAGATATGTAGTAGATAGTGATATTTTTAGTTGACTAGTTATATAATTACATTAATTTATAATTATCATTAATAATTAAAAAGCATAATTCAAAGTATTATATAAAAAGTACTTATATAGAAATATTATATAAGATATTATATATATATATATATATAAAATATAGAGGAAAATAAAGAAGTATATATATTCTGTTTCAGAAAATGGAGATTTTACAGGTGAGTGTGAAATATCGAAAGCTTGGTTTTAGCTAAAATTTAGTGTAATGTATGCGCTCGAAAAGTAATTCTGCTTGAACGAATTTAGCAATTCGCGGCTTGAAGCTTTTGGCAAAATATTTCGCCAATCTGCAAGATATAAACGTGTGTAAACCGCCGCAAGTTATTTTCAGCTTTCTTCAGTTCCTCTTTTAGCTATGAGATCTTATCTTGCAGCTGTAAAATTATCTTTATGCAATTAATATCTATTGGTTTTGCGCCATGTGTATTTTTGCTTACATTATTTTATTTTTTACAGTATATCCGCTTATAATTTCGGCTTATTCGCTGTTTCTTCGAACGAGTCTCTTGATCGCATGTTTAAAAACAAACGCTTTAATATTTATTTTCCTTCGCTTAGAAAATGCAGCTTTTTAAAAACTTAAAGAAGTGTAAGAAATTATATTCCTCCTTAAATCCCAGAAGCTGGTACCTTTAAAATTACCCAACGCTGTGTATGATACAAAAAGATTTAATCTTATTATTCCGCTATCTTTGCTTGGCTTTCTTTTCCCGTTGCGTATATCTGTGCATGAAAAATTTTGCAAACATGGAAGGAATGAGTATCGGAACTTTGTGTGTTGCTAGTGAAAACTGAATAGTTTTTTAAATTGTATTTGTGATGCAATTTGTTGTATTTTTTATATATTACTGCATATTCGAAAATATTACATAAATGAAATACTTTACTAATATTATTTTTTTTTTTTTGCATGTGCAGAAGGACGAAGAAATCGTAAATAATGTCGAAGAAAGAAAATCTATTAAGGTAAGAACATAATATGATATTTACTTTTTTCTCTTAAATATTTAGTTTTCTTAAATATTATCGTGGAAACAATATATGATTATTAATTTATATTATCTATATTTTTGTTTCTAGAAAAAACCTGCCGAGAAAGTTGAAGATAAAAAAGAAGAGGAAAAGGTGAGTGCGGGTATCTTCGTAAATCTATATATGTGTATATATATATATAATTTTGTTCTTATTATTCTAATTGTCTCTTACGATTTTAATTTTTTTTCCTCCAGAAAAAGATTATAAAGAAAAAAGAGCCCGAATCCAAAGAGGTGAATATAATTCACTTTTAACATTTTCTTATCATCACATGCCATTTCGTACTAATCACATAGCCACACAATTCTACTTATTGTAAATTAATTTTTTACTTTGTATTACATATGTGATATTATTTATATATAGGTATCTCAAGAAACTAAATCCGAGAAAACTATAACAGCTCGCAAAGAGTCAGTCAGTAAAGTGAGCATGAATCATATATTTTTTATATGAAAGGATAATTGTAAAAAAGTTTTGCAAAGGCCAGTTTTACAGATAAATTGTTATATTTCAGGTGCAAGAACTCAAGACAGAAAGCCGTCGCAGCTCGATTATCAAGACCCAGGTATGAGATAAGTTATAATATTCAATCTCATTAAGAACTTTGCAAGTTATGATTGCGGAAAAGTTCATTCTGTACTAGATACAAATGTTTTTTTCTAAAGTACAAAGTTTTATTTTTTGTTTATTTTATTATTATTATATAGATAACGGATGATGGCACTGCAACACCACGACGTCTTTCTATACAGAAGGTACACATACACATATGTATACATGTATCACATACAGACATTGCCAAAAACAATTACAAACAATTTCACGACACTGTCTCGCGTTTTTTGGAAAAATATTAATAATATAAAAAAAATAAATTTCTTATATATTATTATTATATTATTTAAATGGAATAAACAATTATAATATCGAGTGAATAATAGATTAAAATATTATTTTATTGTTATATAAAAACGATTGATCTTTTAATAATAATTGAAGTCTTTTTGACCTTATTTTAAGCTATAAATTAAAAAAAATATCAGTTATTATAAATTGTGAAATTAAGATATTAGTACAATATATATATATTAAATATTTATTTATATCAAAATTTTTTTTAATTTACTTAGACGGAAGAAGAATTCAAAGTGGAAAGCAGACGATCCTCCGTCATAGAAAAGAAGAAAGCGACCGTCGAAAAGGTGAGAAAGAATATATATATATCAAAGTTTTCAGTTAGTTACACAATGTGCTAACAAAATATTTTATTGCTGATTAACTGATTAGTTATTACCATTAATTATAATTTTTGGTAAACAAAGTAAGTATAAAAAATGTGAGTCAATTATTATACCTTCTCAGAATCGACGTAAGAAGGGATTTAATATTTTATATTAACACACATATATTTTTTTTCAACGGTAGTTCTTCTAGTGTTGATGAACTGTTTTTTAATGTATTAAAATCTGGATATTTAATATTTATTATTTGTTAGAGCAGCCTATATGTGTATTAATCTAATCTATAAAATATTTATTTTTCTTCAAGTAGTTTTTAAAATCATTTTCACGTAGTTCTTGTAGAGCTTTTAAAGCGTAGGTAATTTTTCAACAAAATAATAATAAATACTTGATTATAATTGTAGAGATATAATTTATTCATACACTCTATAAAACTTATCATATAAACTAAATATATAACACAGAGTTTAGGATATTTATGTATAAAAATCTCTTAAATCGACACTATATAAATATAAATCAAAACTAAAGATTCGAGATTATAGCTGTAAATATAATGTGTAAAAGAAACATGAGAGAAAGTTTTATGTTACATCGTTACAGAATGTACCCGAATTTAGACCAAGAACCGTTTCGCGAACAATTGAAAACGAGGTACACTTATACATAATTTAATTACATCAATCATTTTATTTTTTTATTGTTTTTTTATATGGAACGACTATCTTTCTAGAACACATTCACATCGAAGACCAAGCTACATATACACGCACCCGATGAAGAGATTCAGGTACATGATGACACATACTACTCTCAATCTCGTGCACATTATTCATTAGAACAATATACATTACACTGCGTAATTTTAGGATATTTGGTCGTTTAAACCGACAGAGCGCGATAAGGATAAACCGGTAAGAAATTACGAGGTACGTGACACATTTATCGTTGCACTATTCGTTGCACGAATCTTAAGATACATGATATAAAAAAATGAAATATCATCGTAGGAAACCACCAAGTCCAGAGTAACTTCGTACGTTCGCGAAACCGATCGTAAACCAAAGGTGCATGTTTCACATTATATAGCTTGAATATATATATATA
>NW_021848711.1:1873870-1892331 GCF_003651465.1 Formica exsecta
TATATAATATAGTTTTTCTCTCTAAAAAAAAAAGAATATTTTTTTAATGTTTGGAGTAAAAGGTAACATCGAGATAAATTTTTTAGGATACACCTCAAGCTGCGATTACGCCTCGCATGCGTGATTCGGATGATGAACTTGAGGTACATAGAAAAAAATTATGTACATATTTACACACATAGCACATGAGTTAATAAGAACTATATATTTATTTTAATAATTGAACGCGTTATACATTTTATCAACGGTATCAATTTTAGGATGCGTGGAGAATTCATAATCCGGGAGAACGTGATAATGAATCTGCGCCACATTACAGAGTATGCGAATCTATTGTACTTATACACATATTTTAATTTAAAATACTTTTTTTTTTATATTATTTAACATTATTATTTTAGGATACATCACCAGACAAAACATACAAACCTTACACACCCGCAAACAAAACATACGCACAAGAGAAATTTGAAGTCAGATCACAAGATAAAATACTTCCACATGACACAACGACAAATACAACACATCCGCAAAAATCTGACAAGAAAATTGAGGTATAGAAATTGCGTTATAAATAGATAAATTTTTAATATTTAATTAAAAATTTTTAATTGAATTACAAATATTTTTCGCGAGTAGTTGAATTTTTTTTTACAAGAGAATATAAAATTTTATATATATTATTTTTTATAGGATGCTTCGAAAGAAAAAACACATTTGCGTGACACATCTACGAGTAAAACACTTCCACATAAAACCGACGAAATTTCAAAAGATAACATACTTCCACGTGACACACCCACGCATAAAATACATCCGCAAAAATCTGACGAAGAGATTGAGGTATAGAAACCGTATTGTCGCATAGGAATAAATTACATATTCATAAAATATCAATTTTTTTAGGATATTTGGCCGAGCAAAAAACGCGATACTGACTTTAAAAAACGTGACAAAGTATGCAAATACGTCTAAATCATAAATATTGTTTGCAAGTAGCTCAAAATTTTTTTTACAAAGGATTATAACACTTTAAATATGTTATTTTAGGATACTCCGAAAGAGAAAATACACTTGCATGGCACAACTACGAGTAAAACACTTCCACATAAAATCGACGAAGTTTCGAAAGATAAGATATTTCCACGTGATACACCCACGCATAAAATACGTCCGCAAAAATCTGACGAAGACATTGAGGTATAAAATCGTATTGTTACGTAGTCGGCAAAAATTATGTATCTTTAAAAACATCAATTTTTTTAGGATATTTGGGCGAATAAAGAACGCGATACTGACTCTAAAAAACGTGATGAAGTATGTAAATTTAAACAATAAATATTCTCTCAAATAGTTTAAAACTCTTCAGAAAAAATTTTAAAACTTTAAAAATGTATTATATTGTAGGATACTTTGAAAGAAAAAACATATTTGCGTGACACACCTATGAGTAAAATACTTCCACATAAAATTGATGAAGTTTTAAAAGATAAGACACTTCCACGTGACGCAATCACAAGTAAAATACATTCGCAGAAATCTAACGAAGAGGTCAAGGTATATAATGGATATGGAAGCAAATTTACAAAGTTTATGTTACCTTTACCTTTTCAAAACTATTACTATTTCTAGGATATTTCGCCGACAAAGCCAAAAGAGCGCGACGTAGATTCCAAGAAACATGATAAAGTACGCGAATATATATTTATTAACTAATTATCATACGTATATAATTAAATTGAACTAAGAAAGGGCATCAGAAAGAAAGAATATATAACATTTTTAATATAATTTTAGGATATATTGAAAAATAAAACACCTTTGAGTGAAATACCCACAGCTAAAACACAGCCATACAAATCCGATGAAGTGCCAAAAGACAAGTCACTTCTACGTGATACACCCATAGCTAAAACACAACCATATAAATCCGATGAAGTTCCGAAAGACAAGACACCTCTACGTGATACATCCACGGTTAAAACACAGCCGCACAAATCTGATGAATTATTAAAGATTAAACCGTATCTACCCGATACAGACAGAACACATTCACACAAATCTGATGACAAAATTGAGGTATATAACACGTTCATTACACATACATGTAATACATTTTTCTTTAAATATATATACATATATTATACATATACATACATATATAAAATATTAATATTATAAGACAATCAAGTCCAAAAATGTTGATTTGAAAAAATATAACATAATGTAAATTAATTTATTAAATATCGTATCACCAATAGCGCGAATTTACAATAATAATGTACAATATTTTAAATATAATATTATATTCTAGGATTTGCCAAAAGTTAAAGATAAATCATCTCGTCGTCAATCTGACGAAGAAATCGAGGTACATACACATTACACATTACACACTACATCTTACGTATTATATAATTTTTTTGCATATTTTTTTAACGCCAACATTTTTAGGATATTTGGTCCAAGCGGAAGGAACGTGAAGATAGATCACACAAAAATAATGAGGTACATTAGAACATTATTATAAGTTATTATTGTAGATCTATGAGAGGACACAATAGTTTAAGCACGATATTATTATAGGATTCACCCAAAGCTAAAGATAAACTATCCCGCCGTCAATCCGACAAAGAAATCGAGGTACACTTTACACGTTACACATTACATCACCTTGTACAGATTTCTTTATACTTTTTTTTAACGTCGATACTTTTAGGATATTTGGTCCGAGCGAAAAGAACGTGAACGTAGACCGCACAAAAATGACGAGGTACATCACGTAAAACATATTTTCCCACAATCTGAATATACACTTATAAGATACCATAAAAGTATCATTATTATAGGATACACCGATAACTAAAATTCAGAGACGTGTGTCCAAATCTGATGATCGAACTGATGTAGATAGCTCACCTTTGGACAAACCAAAAGTGCGTGAAGTTAAATTCACGCTAGATAATGAGGTAGATAATTAGATGATAAAATCAATAATATTCGCACAATTGTGATTAATACAATTTTTTATTATATTATTTTTTGATTGGGAGAGATAATTAATATAGTAAATTATAAAAATTGAAAAAATTTGTTCTTTTAATATGCGCGAAATAAATGCAACATTATTTTTTATTAAGAAATTTAATCTTATAATACTTTTTGCATATATATATGAGATTTTTGCGTTGTGGAAATTTTAGGACAAATCGGCGCCGAAATCGAAAGGACGCGACGATAGACACGTCTCATATCATGAGGTACACATGAAAAACACAAATGCATGACAATACAATTCATACACAATTTTTTTGTATCTTATGCTCACATACATATGGAACATTTTGATAAAGTATATGCTATTATTTTAGGACACCGCGAATCTCACAGACACATCACACAAACCTTCACTCGACCGAGATGTCAAAACTTACTATACACATTACAATTACGTTAGTTAGATAATACACATCATATCGCGTACAACGCGAACTTTACGATCTCTTTTGTAAATTGATGTATTATTTTAGGACGTATGGGCACCGAAATCTATCGAGCGCGAACAGAATTCTGTCACAATCGATAAGGTACACATACATATTTATACAGGCACATATTCATACACATTATAATGAAATAGATAATTAATTGTATAAAATACGCATATCTCCAAGCAATCTTTATTTTTTTTTTAAATCTTTTAGGACGTTTCTCTACCTAGCACTAAACTACAAACGCACGAATCCGACGATGATATTGAGGTACAGAATATATACATCTTTTTTTTATCATACATTCTTTTTGTGATTAATGTAATAAAATAATACGCGGTCGCAGGATATTTGGGCTTCGACAGCCGAGGATGATGCTCCGAAACCTATCAAAATACTGGAGGTACAAAATACGCGAATTGTGCTTAATACCATATTTATTCCTTTACTCGCAATGTAAATCGTAATTTATCGGTATTTTAGGATTCGCGGAATTCCAGAGTTACGCCGTATAAGAACGGTGACAAAGTCGAGGTATATATTTACAACAATTACTCGTGTATCATTTAAATATTATACACTTATTCGGTGTTCGGTAATTTTGAAAATCTGTGTATGATAGCAGGAGAAACCTGTATCCGCACCTAAACCTGCATCCAAACCTAGGGGCAGCGTAAGCAAAGAACCCACGGTATACACTTTTCACACTCACAGTAATAGACACTTAATAAACGGTTACATTTATCTAAATATTAATTTCATAGTCGATATTTAAATTAATAAAATTCAATAATTACTATCTCTTGATTTTTATTTGTATCTTTGTTTATATTTTACATCTATTATTTGCGATAAGAGGGGGAGAAGACGATGTGCTCTTTTCGAATAGACTTGATCTTTTAATATTTTCAGGAGGGCGATATACCTGAACACAAAATAGACGAGAACAAATTCAAAAAGGTACACTCACATATACAATTACACGCATTTGAAACACGTACGATACAGAATAAATATACGTATCTTTTTTCTTTTTTTTATTTTAGAGCAAAGACACTGATTCTACACTTGATAAGGAGGAAGTGCCTAAGGTACAAAACTTTATACTTGGAATATACCAATACACGTAACACACACATTTTTTGATTATTTTATTTTATTATATTTTTGCGCAATATTTTAGAAAAAGCCGTCCACTAGACGTAGGTCGTCGACTAAATCAACGGAAGGATCTGAGGTATAAAGTGATCTTCGTAATCTGTCAGTGTTAATCATTGACTCTTTCTCTCTTTCTTTTCGCTATATATATTTAATCATGCATTCGACATTCTTCACTTTCTCATTCTCTCTGTTATAATCTTCAAAACTATTTCTTCGCAGATATGCATTGACATTTCTTACCACGTTAAGCATCTTTATGATATAGTCTTTCTTCTGCTCTTTATGATAACAATTTTCTTCTTTTCTTATCGCTCTTCTTCTTCTTCTTCTTCTTGAAATTTCTACAGTTTTGTTGATTAAAAAAATATTGTTCAGGACCAAGAACAAGTTTTGAAACCAAAGAAGAAGAAATCTAAACCCGTGGATGAGTCTAAGGTACATGAAAATACGTATTAATTATATCACAATTATAAATATGTGGAATAAGTAAGACTTTAATGACACATTTCACAAATGTAGGAAATAATGCAGTATCTATACAATTTTTGATATATTTTTTGATGAGGCAAATACTTATTATTAACAATTGCAAAGCCGCTATAATATGCTTTTGATGTATTATTATTATTAATATATCATTAACATGCAAATCTTTTTATGCGTTATACTATAAAATGCAAATGAAAAGATAAAACAATTTATACAAATTTATTAATCATAAAACATCTATATATTTCTGTATATTAATCTTTTATATACACGGAGTACATCTATAAATAAGCATACACTTTCACATAAATCTTACAATATAAAACTATTTTTCTAGAAAGAGGAATCGACTACAAAATCGAAAACTCTCGGAAAACCGGAAGCACCCAAGGTACACAAAATCACACTTTCATATACACAAATATACAAAGTTTTCTAACATAATTAATTTATTTTAAATCTTTGATTATTTCATAATTACATTCACATCTTACGGAAAAAAGTAAACAATTCTAAATTTATATTTTAAAAACACGGCTTTTAAAAGGCTATTACTATATTTTAGGAGGAAGCTAAGCCTAAACCGGCAGATGCGAAGGTATTATATTTTTATGCGTAATATCGCTCGCATTTAACGCTAATATTCTTTAAAACTTTATACATACAGCTATAATTAAAACATAATACAACATAATACAAAACGCAATAAGATACTCTTTTTTTTAAGAGAAAACTAGCAGCGATCATATTTAACAACATGCCATAAATGCGTGACTAAAACATCTCCGTTCACATTTAAACATGTTTCCAACGTTTTTAGGTGGAACCGAAAGCCAAACCCAAAGCGGAGGAAGTAAAGGTATACATAAATATGCACACTATCTTGCAACAATATCCACTTATACAAGTAGCAGAATACGAGAGATGTTACTTAAAATACGACAAATATGAGACAATATTAAACTCCACTCGTACACTTTTAGGAAGCACCAAAGGCCAAACTTAAACCAGACGAACCGAAGGTATACGAAAATACTTTTTACATCGCGCTTTTTATCATTGAGTTTAACGAACTCAATTATACCATAGCCGATCGAAACAAAAAAGAAAGCGTCATTTAAACTTACACGTGCACTTTTAGGAGGAACCGAAAGCTAAGCCTAAAGCAGAGGAAGTAAAGGTACACTTACACTTGCATCATCTTGTAACAGTATACATCAGTATAATTTACGGTTGATGGAAAAAATACACAAAATATATTATAAATAAAAGCAGATAGTTAATTTGAACAATACTTATACACGTTCCAGGAAGCGCCCAAAACCAAGCCAAAATCAGACGAACCAAAGGTACACAAAACATTTATCACACTGTATATTTTAGTAACAAAGCTAGTAGTTAGGCTTTTAAAATGAGTCTACACTTATAGCGATCGACACAAAAAATAAACTGTATCTCATCTTACGTATACGTTTCTAGGAGGAACCAAAAGCTAAACTTAGAACGGAGGAAGTGAAGGTACATTTACACTTGTGTTATTTTGCGACACACGTATATTATACATCTGATACAGAAATAATAAAGTACAGACATATGAAGAAAATTAAAAAAAGAATTTAGATCATGTGATGTAATTTTTCTCAATCAATTTCACGTATATATTAAGAGAAGACAAAACCAATTCGATACTCAAACACGTATACACTTTTAGCATACAACGACACTTAAGCCCAAACCAGAAGAAGACAAGGTATATTACACATTTTCCTAATTATTTCTTTTATTTATGGTTACATTTTTTATACTTTAGTATTACACTTTATTTATTTTTATATTTTATTTTATACACTTTATACTTTACATACATTTATACGTGAATATTATACGAACACTTTTAGGTCAAGGAAAAGTCTAAGGCTAAACCAGAGGAATTAAAGGTAAACCTAAATGTTGACAAAGAGATACACAAAGATGATATTAGGAAAATTATAATATGGCAAATACGCGATTATGAAATATTATTCGTGCATTTTTAGGAGATACCGAAGGCTCAACTTAAGCTAGACGAACCGAAGGTACACAAAACACTTATTACATGTTACATTTATTAATCCGGGATCAATAATCACGGTTTTAGATTGTTTCGGTCAATAAAATCTCGAATTAAATCTTACACATACACTTTTAGGTGGAATCAAAAGTTAAACCCAAAGCAGAGGAAGCGAAGGTACACTTATGTCGCTCTATTCTTACACATTTGACAACATAGCTCAATTATTTACATTCGGTAATTAATATAAGACACGTTGAGGTAGAACTCGTTTTGCTATTTGTAGGAAGAGGAACCCGCGACGAAACTTACAGCTAAACCACAAGTACCAAAGGTACACTTGATAACACACACATACATATATAGAAATTACAATCTAACATTTACACATGTATATATTAGATATGATTTAAAACTGGATACAAATTTTGTCGAAGAGATAAAATTACACGTGTTTGTGCTTCTGTTTGCAGAAGGAAGAAGAAACCACTAGGAAAAGTCTGAGATCTGCCAAGGTAATTATCACAATTATCGCGAAAATAATAATTGCTAATAAAAATCCAACAATAATTCAAATGTAATATGATTTGCATTTTTTAAATCCAATATTAATATAATTTAGTAAAAAGATATTTTAAAATTCTATAAATTTTTATTTCCGAAGTATCTTATGTAAATATATATATTAATACAATTATTAATTTTCTTTGTTCTAGCAACTCGAGGAAGAAAAGAAAACTCTAGAGAAAGTCGAGCTTAAGGTAAGTTTACGTATCTTCCTCGTCGTATTGTATTTATGAATAATCGTTCAATGTAATGTGTCCAATATATCGTTCCCTAGTAGAAGTAGAAACGATAACAAAATTAGTATGAGTGCCGAATTTTTAATATTTCGTCAGTTATCATAGAATTTAATTTTGTATTCTTAAATTAATACTATTAGATTAGTATTGTTTGTGTATTTTTACTGTACGAAATGTGACTCTTCGCAAATGGGACATCAAAAGTCGTATCTATATATATCGCACTATATCTATATACCTCACGCGTCAAAACCTTTTTTTCCTAAAAATGACGTATTAATGCAGCCAAAGGATGCCACCGTGACCAAACCGAAATCCCGTATACTACCACCGAAACAAGAAGTTAAAACCGAAAGCTTTCAGGGGATTCAGCTTAAACCTGTTTCGAAGGATCCGAAACAGGCTCAGCAGGCTGAAAATGGCAGGGTGGAACTTAAGGTAGCCCCGCTGAAGGGAATCAACGCAAAGATCTTGCTGCAATCTCTCTATGTCGCACTCTCTATGTGTTCCTAAACTTCTCTAAATCTCGATTTCTCGGCGCCTAATTCTGTGCAATTAAACAGCGCCAAAATATATTTGTGTTTCTGTATGACTTCAAGATGTTTCTCACACCATATATTCTCTTAATACAAGCGAAATTAATCTCAGTGTTTTAAATGTTCTCTCTCTTTCTCTCTCTCTCTCTCTCTTTCTTTCTCTCTTTCTAAACTTATCTTGTATATAATTGTATATATTATCTTGTATATAATATGTATATATCTCGATATATTTCTAAACTCTACAATACACTTCTACACTCACATCTTTTACTTCTCTGATATATTCTAACTTTTCTTTAATTTACACATAATCTTCTATTTATTGTTAATAATACGATGCGCAGGAAATTTTTAAAAGATTGGTTCTTTCTTCTCTTTCTCTTTTGTCTATCTTCACGCTCTTCTTCTTTACTCTGCCTAGAGTCAAGAATATTATCTGCATTACTATATCTATTTAAACTCTTCTGATCTCTTTCACATAATTTACGTTATGTGAATCTGCTATATAATTTTATATAATATATGTTTCTAATAATAAACACATGTCAATACTGTAAATATTATGAGATTGTGTTACACATCTGTGCACTTATGTAAGAATGTTTCTTATGCTAAACTATTACGTATTAACACACAAATCGACTCAGGTAAAACGGCTGTGTATCTATCTATCTATCTATATGCACTATCTTTCTATCAATATAAGTATAATATTTCACTAAAATCAAGAATTTTTCTGCAAAAAAAAAACAAATTTTTACAATACTTTTTACCAAAAAAATTTTTGATTTTATCAATAAATTTTTTTCAACAATACAATTGAATGATATTTTTTTTCTTACAATAACGTATTACATCATTGTTATTGGATTCATGGTTATAATATAAAATCAATGCAAAGAAAATTTAACATCTAAAAGCACTATATAATTACAGTTTTTTTTCAATGTTATCTGCTGTCTAATGACTAAAACATATCATCTTTTTTTTAAATAAAAATAAAATTTTGTAGAAGAATAAATACATTATAAGAAAGTTATTTAATTTTATTTTATTACAATTAAAAACAGTATTTTTTATCTTATATTTAAACAAAAATATATTGTTTTATGATTCTAAGATTGCAATAATCATTCCTATTTGCTACTGGCAACTTGTGTGAAGGGAATTAAACAAGCGCCGTAATCAACGCCGTGTTAACCTCCTCACATCTTCGTACGATTCTGTAACATTTATATTGTTTCTCACGCAGAAAACCGAGAAGGCGGAGAAGCTCGATGTAAAGAAGAGGAAAGCCTCGAAAGCGACAAAGGAGGCTGATTACGAGCTTCCGGAGATCCCAGATTATGAAAGGCCCGTTCTCGAGAAACCTCAGGAATTCCAATTCGGCGAGTTTGTGCCTCGCGATAAGACGAAGCTCGATAGACCGGCCACGCAGGTAAAAAACAATTAAATCTTTTTATATAGACGTCATAACATAACAATCATCTTGCGCGATAATTAAAATTATATTAAATAATGTTAATAATTTAATCTCAGTTATTGTATAATAGCCATGTATATATGTATATATACATATATTGTTTTCATGGTGCCAAATTTAAATGATGCAGAAATTCGATTCTAAGGTGAGTAATATCATCATTTATTAATAACGCGCAAAGGGAGAATATAATTTTGCCAAATCGTTGAAATCGCACACACGAAAAATTCTGCGAATTTCGCAATGGTTGGTCGAGCATGTTTTGATCAAGGCTCGCGATATGCGGTTCAGGACAATTAATTTTTACGGCCGATTTGCGGGCGGTTTAATTATAACCAAGGTGCAAACTAGAGTGGCTCGTTTCACAAGCTCGGAAGGACGGCAAATTTTTCAAGAACCAATTATCTAAAAATATGACACTTATGTGCAAGTTATATACTGTGATATTCGTGATATATACAATTGATAAAGACCTTGAATAACTTTATATATTAAACAAATTTTAGTGATTTTAATTATTTGTATGCCATTTTTAATTTTCCAACATTAAATATCTTGATAATTGAACTTTATATATATTAATATTGTGCCGGATTGAAATCCGCATATAATTAATCGTAAAACAAGATTTTATTTATATCACTAAATACTTAGCAAGAATTTTTATTTTTTAATTTCAGACCACTCGTTTTATAATCATTTCATATTTATATCAATTTTATTTGATTACAAATTTGATCATATTCAAAATAGGCAGTCTTCATGATAAAACTAATGACTAATGATAATGTTTTGGACGAGAAATTGGTGTAATTTTTTTTCCAAAACTTTGACAAAACGTGCATTGGCAAGGATCTTAGTCGCAAAAGGACCATCTTCATATTTTTCGTTCGCATTGAAGAGTGTCCCAGTGCCATAAATATCATCGTTCCATCTGCATAATCGCAATTAACGCGTGGCAAACGTAAAGATGAGGAGGGGCGGGAAGGGTAGGGACGAAAAATATAGGTAATAATCAGCCGGCCCGAATCTCGCCTTGGCAAGCGATGAATGCCTTCTGTGCAGTGCGCGACCGTCGCGCCCGCGACAGAACTATTTTGGCGAATAAACGCTCGTATATCACCCCCCTTAAAATCGGTCCTTCGTCTTCGTCGACGTCGTCGTCGTGAACGAAGATGGGGAAAACGTCGATCGCTATTTTCGGCCTTATTACGACCGATCCCCGCGGGTCTGCGACTCGTAGAGCGCGATTCGGGAATTGCGGGGTCAGTCGTGATCGCCCTCCGTACGCGATCGTATTTGATTACACGATTAACTCGATACCTCGGTAAAAATTATCGTAAACCTTGATTTGAGTCTTTGTTGGCTTGCGATCCTCCATTGAGCGCGATCCCGAGGAATTGTTCAAGTGTATCTGGTGATTAATCTGGAACATTATCAAAGATCGATTAGAAATTGATTAACGTTAATTGCGGTTCTCTAATCCTTAGTTTCACCAGTGGATGGATGATTAGATATCTCGTAAAGGGAGACTGCAATTTTTATTTATCGAATATATTTATATATTCCTTTTGCAATTTATTATGTAAAAAAGAGATTGATCAATTTAGATCTAATAAATCTTAAATAAATTTCATATCTATCATTGGTGAAACAAATCTAAATCTTCTTTTTATTAAAGAAAGAGAAGAATAAACTACGTATGTGATTTGGACAAATTTTAACTTAACTATTTCCAAATTTAAAAGAGCTTTTGTTTAATTTTTCGAACGGATTAAATTAAAAGTATCCGCGGTTAATCGATCGATTTTTGATCATCGTAGCCGAAATTACCGGAGATCAAGGCGCCCGAAACACCCAAGATCGAAGTGATCAAGGACGTGACGCCAATCGGCAGCAGGAAGGGCTCCTTAGTACCCGGAAGTGGCACCAGCAGTCGACGCGGTTCTCTCATACCGCCTGAGGAATTGGGTCGCAGACCTAGCCTGATCATCAGTGACGAGGTATGTTACGGAATGTATTGCATGATCGCGAAGGTATATAGACTACCTCGTAAAGGACCGAGCTGAAGAATGCGACGGAGACTTCCGTTATATTACGCCAATATAACCGAGCAATTTAATTTTTCCAAATCGTCGACTATATAGATTTTTAAAAGAAGTTAACTTTCGTGAATTTAAAATTGTACAACAGATAACATCGAATATACACCCATAAAAATAATTATACCCATAAAAATAGAATTTAATTTATATTCACATTTTCATTTTTCAAAATTAAAACGTATGTATCTTAAATTAATTATCAAACGATTACATAAACAGGATTTTCCGAGCTTAAACTCTGTTGCATTCTTAGGAGTTCATGAGATCACCCAAGATTTGCTTTATAGAAATGTGATATATAAAGAAAGGAAAAGCTCGTTAAGTTATTATATGCTAAACCTTTAAATTTATCAGAAATATTTCAAATCGCCAGATATTGTCCCAATCAGTTCAAAATCTTCAAAGTTCAAAAACAGTTTGAACGACGTGGTGAATCAATTTCTTTCACCTGCAATTATCTTCCATTTCATATCAATAAAGCAAAAGAGGGTGATATCTAAAAAAAAAATGGCACACTTTGCACTCTTAAAAATAATGAATAATTAAGAGAATAATTTTGTGAAAAACAAAATTTAAATATATATTACAATTAATAGTTATAATGCATATATTAAATGTTGATTTATTGGAAACATGTTTATTTTAATAGAAAAATTTATATTTTTGATACAAGTTTATACACATGCTTCGTGAGAATTAATTTAATATGCATAATTATGGACTATTTTTTTTTCTCTATGATAGTATACTATATTATTGATAAATATATTTCAGAGTGCAAAGCGCTCGCACAAGTCCCATTAGGTAGACGATTAATGAATAAAATATTCGGACGTATAAGTAGACGACTGGCTGTTGCTGGTCGGCTACTGTTAGGATTTTCTTTGTAGCTTTTTTTTTGGATTTCGTAGAGTGTAAGTCAGTGATGATCTAGTGGTCGTATTCGTGATGGTACTTAGTGATAGATACGCGCCGACGTGAATCTTCCCGACGACAAGTTCGTCGAGCGATGCACGTCGCGTTTAATGTCAGCAAGGCGTGAAATTTAGATTAGAACCCTTTGTACCAAGCGAGAGATCCAAAGTTCTTGCCAGCTTCTGAAGCATATTCCTTCCCTCCCTCGTCTTCCCTCGGAAAAAAAATCGAGTCCCATCGGACGCCAGTAGAAGCGTTCCTTCGCAACCGGAAAAGAAAATGGGAACGAAATGGATCTCTTCGAGTCGTAATATCAAGGACGTCCGAGATCAGTGCGCATCGACTTACAAAAAGCGAGAACCCGAAGAACTAAACGGTCCCTTCTGAAGAGAACGTCGAAGAAACACGGATAATTGCCGATCACGTGGTATTACTTTAGTTGAACGCGAGACTGATCGAAAGCGTTCCCGCGAAAAGTATATTCGATATTTTATATAAGATAATTTTTTTTTTTTAACAGTTTCTTTCTTTTTTTACGGATTATAATTAGCATCACAAAACTGCGACAAATATGTATTTTTAGTTTCACTCTGCTACAACAAGAACTATGTTTCGCGAATGAAAATAGCAGAACATTATTAATTAATGATACTAAAATTAAACAGACACGCAGCCTTTGATATAATTAATTTTAGCTTATATATTTCCCGAGACTTGGTTCAGATTCAAGATAAAGATAAAGCATAGAGGAACGCGCTTCGATACGTCCGCGACGGCGGTGGAACGAATTTCGACCTATTAAAACGATCATATTAAACGATGTAACATGTTACAGCATCGTGCACATACGTACACACATACACACACCCATTGCAGTTTACTTAGCAGTAGTGGTTAATAGAGATTTGGTCCATAGGAGCATAGGAAGCTTCGTCCCGGCGAGGTGGTGGACGAGCGCAAGGTGAGATAAATAGCTGAAAAAAAAAGAACAAATGTGGAAGCGAATGCCTCGTCTGCAACCTTACTCGACTACCAAGTCTGCACTTATTCGACTTATCTTTCTCGCTCGCACACTCTCTTTCTCTCTCTTTCTCTCTCACATACACTCACCGGAATATCGCGCAAAGAGAATTAATTTAAGCGTTCGCAAAAGAAAATAAATTGTTCAAACATGCTTTTATTATCGAAAATCGACATCTACAATTCTCTTCGCCTGATCTTGCCTGCTCATTACTACTGTTTACTCACTATGGTCGTACTTTACGGCACACGATGCACGAAATTCACACGCGTCGTCCCGAATTTAATAGCTCACTTTACGACGACAATAATTTGTTCAATTAATTAATGAATAAGAGAGAGCGTCGCATTGTCGATTAAATTCCCGACGATGCCATGCACACGTCGCACGTGCGAGAAAATTTCACTATTCTTTTTATCATTGAAAAATGTTCGCAAAATATATTTATGCATAATAGATTTTTTTCCAAAACCCTGTTGTATTTTATAGTTCGTTGAAACGAAAGATATTGAGATGAAACTCTCTCGCACGCGCCATTCGATGTTTCAACGCACTTAATTCGGGACTTGATCTGCATAAAAATCGAATGCATCTCTGCATCTGACACGGATCTGTTGCAACCGAGTCTCTATGCACACTATCCCTCACAACTCTTGACAATAATAATTAATTAATTAATTAATTAATTAATAATATGAGACAGAAGAAGCATCTCGGAGGAAGTCAGGGCGCGTCGATTCGTGATTAATCATTCGCATTACAAGGTTTCGTGAGCTCTCTTCCTGGCTTACATTTCGACTCGTAGATCACCGAATCTTGGCAAGCACTATGTCACCGTAGACAGACATCGGCGCTAATAAATGTCCCAAGTAGTGCGACACGACGTTTGAATCACTCCTGACAATCTAGACGGCCTCATCGCCGTCTGGTAAGACACTTGTTACCTCGTTCTGCCAACGTTCATCATTATCAAACGAAATTGAATTATTACTGTGCATACCGATCCGTGAATCAGACAGATTCGTGGACGCTCCTGTCGCACGAGAGTAAAAGAGCTACGAGTCGGACCCAAGTAAAATTTTTATTTTTTTTATAGATAAAATTTATTATAAATTTTATGCATATAGAGATATTTTATTATATAAATGTACAATACGTGTTCATATTAAGATAATCTTGCGACTTGAAGATAAGCCATTGATGCGCCCTTGCTTCTCTAATCGATTATCTCGAACCTGAATGTCGATTATTTTTCAGAGTAATAGTACTAAATCGTAAAAAAAAACTAATAAAAAATTGCATTCGAAATTTTGTACACGAAATGACAATTATACATGTGTATAAAATTATAATGAAATTATGTATAGCGCAAATTTTTGTTAGATTTGTATGATTGCAATGTTCCAAGAAACTATGATAAGTTCGAGATAAACGAGATGCAGTTCTCAGATTATTCTTGCGAACGATGACTAGAGACTCTTGTCTCTCATGCAATCATGCACACGATGATACTATCGATTTGGTTGCATTTAAACTCACTGACGTATCAGCTGGCATCGTGCACCGCCCAATCGCACTGTCGTGTAGCAATGCACCGCAAAGAAATGCAAACGCACAAGCTGTCGGAACGTCGGTAAGGCTAGCCTCGAAAAGCCCACCAGCCCCTAATTGTATTCGTCTTCTTCTATTTACCTTCATCTCTTTTGAATCCCTTTCTCTCTATCTTTCCCTTATAATACTTTCAAAGCCCCGTTTTCCTGGATTTATCGAGATTCTGGCAAATTTCGAGCGAATAATCAAAAGCCCCTAACTCAACTCGGCGAGAAGAATCGATTCCCTCCTTAACTTCTAACAGATGGCAAGGCAAGCACGCAGGAACATTTTTATTTTTTTCTTTCTTTTTTCGATCTTGCTTCTCGCGTCAATTGTGTCTTAAAAAATAAAGAGAAACGCAGATATTGAAGTCCGTCCTGTGTAAATGTATCGGGAAAAATTAACAAGTCGCGTCGACAGGCGACAAAGAGAAAATCTCCACGATGACGAGCAATCACGTCAATCACCTGACCCTTATGTGTGATTTTTGCAGTTGGGAAAGTTACGGCCCGGTGAGGTGTTGGACGCAAAGGTGAGATTTGTGTTCGCTATAACACAAAGCTTACCTGCTCAAAGTATATACCGTCTCACCAGCGATCTTCTGTATTATATCTTGCACTGTTCTTTTTCTTCCACGGTCCTCGATCATCTATTTTGAATTTTTGAATTTTTCTGCGCCCCCATTCCCCGCCCCCAATAATTTTTTGTCTCTGTTTTGAGCGACGTATTTTTTTACCCCCTTGCCTCGCCGCCCCCCAAACCCTTCTGACCCAAAAAGACAAAATAATGAAAGCCCAGCAACTAAACGAAAGCTAAAACATACTCGGCGACAATGACCCCAGTGAGAGAGGCAAAAGCAACGCTATGCGTTACCGCGGGACGGCAATAATAATATTAATAATAATAATAATGACAATGATGATGATGATGATGATGATGATGATAAGGGATGATGATGATATTAATAATAAAAAAATAATTCTGCGACATTTTTTAACTGAACTTTTTGAGATTGTTGCTGCTGCTGCTGCCGCTACTGTAAACACGCTAGCCGCTACTTTTTCAACCCCCCAATGCGGTTTAATATATCGCAACTTTATAATATCGATTTTTAATACTTCTTACATGTTCGTGAAAGAGTACATTGGCAAATAATTCACTGATCAATAATCTGAGTTCTTTTTTTCTCTCACATTGATAAAGACGCCCCCTCATCTCCCCGCATCGAACAGCCCCCTCTGTACGAGTTCACCACCGTGTGGACTGCCCGTTTTTCCCCAGAATTCGAGCTCTAATCTCACTCTGTCCCCCTTTTTATGTCTCTACCTCTGTCTCTATCTCATCTTTTGTTTTTTCACGCACCACACACAGACTAAGCTCGGCCGACCAGGCGCGCTGCAGGATAAAGAGGTTAGCACAATGTCTCTGTTGTGCGTGTACGCATATGTATATTTTTATATTATTTTATATCATGTACATTTTTATACGTACATTATCTCGATATTTTTTTTTCTTATATTTATTGCGTGCTTCAAATTTGAAAACTATTTATACAGAATGTTTTCGAATAACATTCGAAAACTTTGTTTGCGGATTGATTTGATTAATATCGAGGGGCGATTATGATTTAACAAAAATATATATAAATTTAAAATTAAAATTTTTTCAGACGTTGGTTAAAATCAATTTAAAAATGAGACTCTTTTACAACGCAGAGGTTTGTCACTTCCTTTACATTTTTCATTAAGAAGGGATCGCTCGTCGAATTAGCCAAAAAATTTGATGGGCAAACGTTTTGAATATTATTCGAGATCTGTATGTGTTTATAAATATTTTGCAAAGAGCACTTGTCGCGATAATCAACGCCGACGATGTGCTTTTAAACGGCGCTCTCGCATTATGTCGATTTATATGCGCAAATTATTATTCCTTTTTGTAATAAAAATTAAATACAGGCACGTACATATAGATCGATTTAATGCAAAGCGTTTGAGTAAACTCGTCTCAACGGCGTTGCAGAAATTATGCTTATTAGTTCGAGCGGATACACCTGTACATTTTATGCGGCTGTAGATGCAGTTTAGATACGAATATATAATGGTGGTAAGATTGGTATTAGCTTATATTACTTATAATAATCGAGGAGAAACAAAATTATTACAAAATATTTCCTACCAGTTTTTCATTGTTATTTAGAAAAATTATTTATGTGAAACCTACCACCATTAAAAATCAAGTAGTCACAGTGCGACTCGGTATCAGACCTGTCGCGGTGCAATGCAATCTTACTTTAGCATCCACGATATATACGTGTGTGATTAAAGAAAAGAAAATATTTAAAAATTATTTTATAATAAATTTTATAATATTTGGACTTTGATCAATTTAATATATAATGACATAATCATGTGTTGCGTTGATAAAATAATTTATATCCATGAAATTATTTGATTATATACGATTTAACAAATATCACAAATAAATTTGTTTCAAGAAACAAAAAATTAATGTTGGAGATTTAAGTTTATCGATTTTGCAATTTTGCATACCACTGCGATAGATTTGAGACCGAGCGGTTTGCTCCTATATATATATATATAAATGTCAGAGATATATGTGTGAAATAACTTATTCGTGTAGAACTCTATGTATAGGTGTAAACACATCCATCGTGCTCACACTATATGTGTCAAGTAGATTCGATCGAAATATTCTCACTTTTATCGCAACAAATACGATGTTACTTTAAGAACGGGAGATAAATCCTGTTCGCTCCGATTCGCAAATGTGGCATCGTAATTGTGCGTGCGT